>NW_024883429.1:0-89529 GCF_019059575.1 Amphibalanus amphitrite | reverse complement strand
AGGAAGAGAAAGGAGTGAGGGTAGTTTTGTCGAGATGGTGATTCGGTAGTTGCTATCGCCTCCACAGATATAGGAAGCGGCGTTTGCCCGCATTTTTATCTGCAGGTGCAATCCTGAAACCCGGATATGTCGGAATGAGTTGCCCATAATGCCCCACAGGCTCGCTTTTTCGTGCCTTCTTCCCCGTTAAGTCACAAAGTTTGTTTTCGATATCCCTAGCAATTTCTAGCGATGCTATTTCCGGGCACTGCTTTCAAAAGCAGTCTTGTTTTCTGTAGACGCGACTGGGGCTGATTTCGCCGAACCGCCTGGAGCCACGACCCTAGGCTATTTCATACCACAGCCCGGGAACTGGGCAATCAACAGCCTATTACGTTGGCATAAACCGCGCTCGACCGGCCAGCGTCGCTCATTGACCGCATCGACTGCGGTCGGCCGGTCGGCGACGGCACGAAGGTGGTCGGCCGGTCGGCGACGGCACGAAGGTGGTGGGCGCGTCACTGACCTTCCCCTGCTCCCCTTCCACAGGCACCTCGTCCGGCAGCACCAAGAAGAAGATCGTCATTGCTGACTGCAATGAGCTCAAGTAAACGCCCGATGCCACGGTGACGACGATGGTCGCCCACTCGCGCATCGAGCGCGTCCCAACTTTGTATCAGCGCTGCCAATAGCGATCTTTCTCCTGGATCTCTGATTTTCTCGCTGGATATGGCGACTTTTTTGTGAATTTCGCGACGTTCTGGCGATGTTTCCTCACGTTCGTTCGTGTCAATTAGCATCTGTTTGGCGAGATAGTACCGCGACATTCGCGACTCCGCACTGCAGATGCGGTTATCCGTCAGCAACTGTCCTGCGCGGTGGTTCGTGTGTTTTGTGATTGTTTTGGCTGCGAGTTCGCGCAACGCGTGATCTGCACTGTTTGTCTCCGCTCGCGATTGGTTGGCATTTTGTGGTCGCATCTTTAGGCACGCCGTGCACTGCGGTTGGAGCGATATCTGTCCTGTTTTGCGGGCTTTGTCCCATAGTCTTTTCGAAACATTCTGTGACATTCCTGATAATGTAGCCGGTGTTCGTAGAAAACGACGCACGCAGTTTTGGATGTTCTCGGAAATACACTGCTTCGCTTTCTGCTCTGTGTTTGGAGAAAGTGTTAAGAGTAGGCGAAAGAAAACTCGTGTGGTTTTCTTAGCGTAGCGGGATCTGAGGACTATGCCGTTCGGGGGCTGATATATTGACGTGAAGTGTCTGGTTGACGATCCTAATCCTAATTCCACCTGAGGTGCATCGGTTCGTGAATGCTGTAGCAACAGGACTTCGATCCCCTCTGTCCAATCGTTGGCTACCTCCGGGTCGTGTGGGATTAGTCATCACCTGGGTTACTAAGCGGCCGGCCCCGCGCGCGTTGTTTCGCCTTGGAAGGTTCGGCCGGCAGACGCGGGCGGCGTGCCAAGCTAGAGCGGCCGGTTTTTGGCACGACGGACACGTTCACGGCCAGTTCCCTGGCTCAGGCTGTCAGGTTTCAGAGAACTGAAATAACGATTAGTATGGCGAAGTAAACATATGAGTATCATTCAAAGAGCATCCTAACCAGCATCGAAGTATTTGACGTCGAAAGTTTCCTCTCTCCCACCCTAAAATCGCTTTTTGGCCAACTTGTCAGTGGGGTCGTAACTCATTAACTTGCGACCGTTAGTCCCGAAGTTCAGACTGCGGAATGGACATGTGAGGATAAAGGTAGGATGGGGTGGTTCTTTCATCAATCGCAGCACTATCGGCATGCAACCGCTGCCACTTGCCAGATTATGTCGAACCTCAGTTTCGGCACTTCTGCTTTGTCTATCCACTGTATTCGCAGATCCCATTTGGCCTAACGAGTACCACGTGGCTTCGCGTGCACTCCGGGTCCGTCCGCTGAAATCTGGCCGCTCTAAAGTCAACAACTGGTCTGGGAGCCGGGTAGTTTTCCACTGCACTGGCGTGACGCGCCCGCGTGGTTGGGGCGCGGCCGCGATGGCGGGAAAAACTGGCGCGCGGGGCTGGCAGCAGTCAGCAGCGCCCTCTGCGCGCCGAGTGGCGGGAAATGCCACGAGGTCAATTGTGGCGGGAATAGTGCGACGCGTTTGTTTAGAGCTGCCGTTTTAAAGCACGGAAACACATGTACTTGGAGGCTGCCGTGCTGGAGGCTAGTTTTTTTTAATTCCAAGGTTTTACATAGGTACGATTTATTTATCCCCACATATGCTGACAGCATAGGGCTGCCGTGTTACCCGTTACCTTGGGAGCCACGCGTTGGCACGGGAACGGCCTTGGGGACGGGTGACAGGGCGGAGCGTCCTTCTCACGGGCTAAGGTGAATCCACGCCCGCTGGCTTTGCATGCGTCATAGACGGGGAAGGGTGTGTTGCGAACCACGAAGCCCTTGAGGTGCCAATTGGCAGGCATGAGCTATCAAGTAGGCATCAGCTATGAGACAACAATCGAATTTATTGCAATAATGTGTGGCGTGGCCCCGGAATAGGCGGGAAGCCAGCATGCCAAGGGAATGCCTCAGAAAGGAAGATGTGGGCATTGAGCTTCAATACAATTTTGAAACAATGACCTACACAGACTTGAGATAAATGCCTTGAAGGAAGGCTTTGGATAAAAAAGCTGCAGATGTCGGTAGGAAGCTACTGGTAGGTTTATCGAAACTGTTTGGGATAGACGCAAATAATACAAACGAGAGCATATTTACTTCCAATTTGACCAGCCTCCGATTTGCCTTTACAGCTTAGCGCCCTACCAACAGCCAATAATTGTTTATTTGTTTTACCCGTGCAGGGACCGCGGATTCCAATTCTCGTAGGGTGTGCAAGATGTGGTGATTGGGCCCCCCATCTCACGCCGGGCCCCTTCCAAAAAGTCAGCGCCGCCACTGCTCCGGAATAAGCCGGTTCTAAGGAAGCGGGGCGGAAAAACCTTCAAAATTGACGGTCGTAAGATGACTGAGCGAGCATCTTACGGTCAGGAGACGCATGAGCAGAGTAAATGCACATGCATGCATGCAACGTGATCCAAATCGATCTCCGATTTTCCCAAGCAGACCCCTAAAGGCTTACAGTGACCTTCAAGGACCCCTACGGGCCTCACAGAGCCCTTTTGCACAGTTGATGTTGGCACACTTCTTTTTATCATGGATTACATGAATTAGTTTAAAAAAAAATAAAACACGGCCGACGGGATGTTTGGGCCCATCGATTTGGCCCCTATGACCTATTGGGTTCTGGCCTCCGGCCCCCTTAGCTTCCCCATTGCTCTACGGCCCACACGCTGGCTTTGGGGCCCCATAAAGGCCGCACGCCAGCTCCTGAGACCCAACGCCGGCAATTCTAAGGGTCACCGGCGCACCGCACACGGTCTTTGAAGGTCCCATAACGGCCTCTGGAATACCTCATGTACATAGAAATGTGGATGCCCACGCCGCTTCTTGGGCCCCCACACCTGGCTCTTTGACACCGTTCGCCGGCTCCATGGGGTACCAACTACCCTACCAAGCAAGCTCGCCTGGAGGTCCCCCACCGTCTCTTGGCGCCCGAGTAGCCTCGATGCCTGAATAGGGCCCCGAGACATCGACCTTGGCCAAAAAGCGTTCGTGTAGGCCCTCAGAAACTGTTGTGAGCCCTGAGATTACTGTGTGGGCTACTCAGGCACTTCTGTCGGGTCATCATGCATCGAGTTGGGTCCGAGCTAGTGAGGGTTATCAGAAGCATCCTTAAGCCCTGCGACTTCAGAGGTTGGTGTGAGATCCTAAAAAAGAAAGTGAGGGCCGCACTCCGAGGCTTGCGAAGGGCTTTTCCTCGGAGGTCGGCCTTGGCCGAACGGCGTTCCTCAAACTGGTGTAGGGCGCTGAGATTACTGAATGGGACTATCGAGTATTGGCATGGGGCCCTCAACTATCAGCACGGAGCCCTCAGGAGCCAGTAAGGGTTCCTCTGCGCCATGCATAAGCCATCCGATTTCAGAGGCCGGTGTGAGATCCTAAACAAGAGCTGAGTGCACTTAAAAGCCTGTGTAGGGCCCTCAGAGATCAGCTTTGATCAGACGGCGGTCGTGGACGCCCTTAGAAACTGACGTAGGGGCCGCCTCAGTCGGTCGGCCCTCTCACATCAGCCTGAGGATCTCAGGAATCGGCCTGGGGCCCTCAAGAGCCGGTTAGGGCCCTCGGAAAGTGGCATTATACCCTGAGATAGCTGTGTAAGGCCCTCGGGTAACGGCTTGGGGCCCTCGGGCATCGGCCTGCGCCCGCGGGCATTGGCCAGAGGTCCTTGGATATCGGTCTGGGGCCTCTCAAGAGCCGGTGAGGGCCTTCAGAAACTGGGGTGGGGCCCTGAGATAACTCTGTGGGCTTTCAGTTCCTGATGCGGGACCCTTAGGCATCGGCCCCAAGAGGGGGTTAAGGAGGGCAGGGGGCAGGGGCCCTCAAGAGCCGGTTAGGGCCCTCAGAAACTGACGTGGATCCCTGAGCTAGCCATGTATGTACTCAGACACCGGCGTGGGACCTTTAGACATCGACTTGGGGCCATCGGGCATCGGCCTGGGCCCTCAAGAGCCGGTGGAAGCGCTGAAAAAATGGCGTGGGTGGGGTTCTGAGATAACCCCTGAGATAACACTAGAACCTGTTCACGCCTTCAGGCACCGGTGCGGGACCATCAGGCTCGCGCTGCGGCGCTGGGGCCCTCGAGAATCGGCTTGGGACACTCGAGCGCCAGGGCCGCATGGGCCCCCACAACGAACTGCATGGGTGTGCAAAAATAGGTGTTTGCACACCCTCGGGATTTTCAGGGTGTGCAATTGCACACCCTGCCCCCCGGAATCCGCGGTCCCTGTTAACCCGTGCTGTGCTTCGCAACGAAAGCAAGCTCTCAGCCACGGGTCCGTTGTAACTGGTAGCCAAATAATGTAGCCACAGCCGCTTATTTTCTACTTCGCATTTCGCAAGGTCCTTGTCATGTCCCATTGCTGGCGTATACCTCGAAACAGGCGCGGATACAAGGGGGGGGGGCCATGGGGGCCATGGCCCCCCCCTTGGCCGATTTTTTTCAAAAATAAAATAAAAAGTTAAAAAGTTAAAAAGCTGAAAAGGGGGCCTCCTGAAAATAAAGTGGCCGAAATCCGATGAGTTTTTTTTAACCTACCCACTTAGTTATTTCTTAGAAGACTAGCTGAGAAGACTTCTTTGTTAGAAGATTGGTAAAGCTTTTCATAACTTGGAGGTCTCTTATACTCACAGAGATGACCACTTTTACAGGGCCTCCTAACCTGCACAGAGGGCCTCCAAGCCTGCACAGATGTTGAGATGTTGCCTGAACAGCTAGATAAGCTCAATAGACGCAGTTTTTTTTTTGGGGGGGGGCCCAACAAGTGGGAAGATGGGGCCTCCAACAGGTGGGATTATGGGGGGGGGCCTCCTGGTTTCTAATGGCCCCTCCCTTGGAGATTTTCTGGATCCGCCCCTGCCTCGAAACCCCATGGGAAGACCCAGTCTTCAGTGAATACACGCGTGTTACAGCGAGGGATACGGTTAGCATGGGCTGCCAGGGTCAGGGGAGGGAGCGTTCAATACGCCGCTCCGGCCGTAAGGTCGATATCGGCCCGCTGATACGGCGAAAATAGACCGTATTGGTCGGCCGGATATTGGGCTGGACCGTCGTGGGCTGGCGATTCAGCAGCGTGACGACTGACGAAGTGTGGGCTCCAGGTTTTCACACGTGAAGCGGCTGGAAGTATCCAATCCATGTCCCGTTACCTTTCTTTACATTTGCCGCCGCCGGAATCCTTTACTAGTTACTGGCGACGACCTCTTCGGCTTGATGTGTGGGGTCAGTAGTGCACATCTCTTACCAAGCGATCGAGCGGTCGAGAAGTCTTCGGACGAGAATGGCTGTTTGTGAAGTCCCCACGGTTCACGGAATCATTGATCGATATTTAAGCAAACGGGTATCAAACATATATGGGAGACTCCAGGTTGAAAGAGCACCAGTTCTTTGACTAACCTTGATCCAATCCGAGGCATACATCCCGCAGGTCATACAAGTACCACGTCCACGTAAAACATAGGTGAACATAAGGACTTCATGAAAAGGTTTTGTCTATGGAATATATATTGACAATAAAATGCCTTTGGGGACATCCAAGCAGGTCAAAACACTCGACAGTGGTCACTACGTAGTACGTACCCGGAACGTCCAATACGCACGTAGGGCGAAGGAAACTGTTAACGTATCGCGCACCCAACTCCCTGGCTTAAAATGCATCTGCCTGTTTAATGCCTTTATCTTAAATGCCTCTGGTCGTTCATTTTTAATTCACTAGATATAGATACATCGTTACCCAGATAAACTATCATTCACTCAAGTGGTCGTGATCCTTCATTAACGCCTCATTATTGTTAGATCGATGCTCTTTCGCCGCTGGCTGTGGCTTCCTTTGTTCAGTCGAGGATCACATCAGCAAAGTCCTGTTTTTAGGTTTCCCCAAAACAGTTCACAATACGCATGTTGAACATTGTTCCAGTCTCCCGGAAGGAATGCCATCACATTTGTCGAGCTGAGGCCAGGCTCCTTTTACAACTTGTTGGCTGGTGGCCATTGGTCAACCTCGCCGGCGCCACAATAAAGATGTCGGATGTCGCGACTGGTAACTGTTCAAGCTGTCGCGTCATTCGTAGAGTTATGGCTTCAAATGCCGAAAGCATTGCACTGTGATCGCTATTCCATTTGGTCATTGGCAAAGCTGTTGATTCGCCACGGATTTCTCCCATCTTAGAAGTCACAGCCCTTTCCATTCGGCGTCCTGTTGTTAGTAGCTAGGATTGGCATCTTTCCTGTGTGTGCAGACACTGGCCTCGAACCTGTGACGTCATCAGACCACTGCAGTACTCGGGCATGTTGCCGCCGGTGGTTTTTGTCAAAAACCACGAAAGCGGCAAACTGTAACGAAGGATGAAATATTAGTTACATGTATTCATTTTGCATTTTGATTATGCCAGTATGGACGTTTGCAATGCTGTCTCCCTAAGATCACAGCCAAAACTGGATCCTCGAAAGTGTCGAACTCCTCGAAGGGCATACGTCATTCGCAAATCATGTTGATCACTTCTCGGAATCATCAAACTCGGACCGAGTAATAAGAATCACCAGTCAGGTGCAAAAAGTCGGTACCTACCACCAGACTGAGACCAGCACTGCACCAAGCTATGACGATAACGCTAGAGCATCATATCGCCGTTCTCACCTTCCAAGCTGCACCAGCGTAGAGTACGGATCTCCCGCCTCGCGGGCGTCTCTGGATAGGACACAAAGTTGGTGAGGTAGGCACTCCTGCTCCTCAGTCAGCAGGAGCAGCATCCTCTGCACAAAGCTGGACGTCAAGGGGTCCACCATGCCTCCTCCGTCTGCGAGCAGGGGAAGAACTGGTAGAATGAGTGGTTGAAGTCGCCTGGCATTGGCCGAGATGGGTTAGTGAAGGTATTGGAGGGCTGTTGTTTTTATCATTAGTGAAATTCGCCACCATCAGAGGGCAGAACTCAGCAGCACCCGTGCCGTAGGTGCTGTTAAAACTAACACTTAAGCCACTACCTTTCCGAAATGTCCCTACTACATCTGTAATGGCTATTGAATGCGCTGTGATTACGCATAACGAACTCTTTCCCAGCTCTTTCCTACCTTTATTAGAGTTCACGTGAGACATACGTCTTTATGAGGTGTAACTACGACGACGTCAGACTCATGGGCGGATCTAGGGGAACTTTTTGGGGGGGGGGTCACAAGTCGGCCGACATGCCGGGTCTGATAGATGAATTCTGACGACCGGGGGGGGGGGGGGGGGGGTAGGGAGCGAGTATCTCGAGATCAAATGACATTTGATCTTCGTCGTTTCTAAGATGAAGTTTTATCATCGTAAGTCACTCGACTCAGTAGTTTTAGTTAGTGAAACCCACCTATACAGGGGCGTCGCCACGGGAATTTTGTACTGGGGGGGGGGGGGGGGCGGATTAACCGACTTAAAAACCCAGAAGTAGACATAGTTACCTCACTTTTAGCCTAATGCATTAGGCAAAAAAAACATTTGTCAAAACACAGCTCTAAAACACAAATATTACAACCCTTTTAGCATGCTAGTACAAGCCGGAGTTCCTTCACAGTACACATATGAATTCCGACTCAATTTGACACGGTTGGTTTACATTCACGATCTCTCTTATTGATTGGTGTATGAATCGGCGGCGCGAAGCGCGGAGAAAATTTGCAAAAGCATTTGTCAAAACACAGCTCCAAAACACAAATTTTACCACCCTTTTAGCATGGCAGTACAAGCCGGAGTTCCTTCACAGTACACATAAATTCTGATTGAATTTGACACGGTTGGTTGGTGTAATTACAGGGTGTCCCAAAAATAATGTCACACCTGTCCAGCGTCAATTGCATGAAAATAACAAACATGAGAGGTGCGCTTTTCTTACATATGTATCCCACCTTCTCCCTGATACGGGCAAGGATATGTTCCGGAACATCAGACATCAACATGTCCAGCTTCTGTGGACTGATCTTGGACCAGACAGATCGAACGTTCCTGGTCAGCGTGCCTTCAGATTATTCTGGTGCCATTTTGATCACCTCTTACCGGGCGATCGCCCTAAGATTTTCTATCGGCGACAGGTCGGGACTATTTCCCGGTCATTTGTCCTTCTCCCAGAATGCTGGGAAGTTCGATCTGCACCAGTCCTGCGTCGTTCTAGCTCGATGAGCCGGGACCCCGACCTGTTGAAAGATGGCCCTGGACATGTTCAGCAGAGGTTTTCGGCTGGAAACGTGACTTGGTGGGCTTCAGCTTTAGAAGCAGCCTCCAGTACCGATGAATTGTCAACTTGGAGACTGGATGACTGTTAGCAATCAGCCCCCTTGCCAGATTCCTTGTGGATAAGCCCGTATTTAGCTCCGCAGTTCGCGATGTCGAGCTGCACTACCCGGCTGGCGGAAGTCTTCCTGCCGCGACCTAGCTTGTTCCCAGACGTCTATCCGCTTCTGTCGCAAGACAACCAGCGCCAAATCGTGCGGCAACTCGTGCCCAGTGCCTCGGCTACCAGGCCGTGGGTCATTCCGCCGCCAACCATGTCGACTGCCCCGCTGCGGGACGATTTGCTCTGCAGTTTTGCCATCCTGGACACATGGTCCGCGCGCGCTGGGTACTGCCCCGAAAATGACCTCCGTCCACCCCTTGACCGGTCAGGGTCACAAAAATTTGAAGGTCACGTGACTAGAATGTAGCCAATATGGTCTGGGAGCCAGTAACGGCGAAATTATATTGATATTGCGCCGTAGAAGGCAAAATAAAGGTTGTGAGAGGGTGTGACATTAATTTTGGGACACCCTGTACAGTCACGATTTCGTATTGACCTGTACGTACATGAATCGGCGGCGCGAAGCGCCGCGAAAAATTTGCAAAAACATTTGTCAGAACACAGGGTGGTCTCCTCTCTAGAAAGGACCACCTCTCTACTGCGGGCCTCCTCTTTTCACAGGGCCTCTCAACTACAGAAGGCCTCCTCTCTACAGAGGGCTTCCTCTCTACTGAGGGTCTCTCCCTTTCAGAGTGGTGTGTGGCCGAAATCCGTTGAGTTTTTAATTTTGGGTATAGGTAGGGGCACCAGGAATTAAATTCATGACCATCCCCTTGGAGTTTTCCTGGATCATCCCCTGGTGCTCGCACGGTTGAGACAAAAACGAGTAAGATTCTGGCCTTCAATACGCCTTTTCACGCAACACGATCCAGAAAAACAAAGGTATTAGCTCATAAGTGTTTGACAGGTGATTTCAGGGGCGTAACTTTGTATACTTTTGAGGGTGCAGTTGCACCCCCAAAGTTAAATTATGCACCCTCAATGTTTATGTTGCACCCCCAATGTGTCATCCCTTTATTGGCACTAAGAATTATAAAATACGCAAAATTCTTTGTTTCAAATACAGAGCAAGAATATTCAATGTAAAATGGTGAAATAAAACAAGTGCACTCATGATATTTTGTCAGTAGTTATGCACGACTGGAAAGACTGGATCCGCGCGAATAATGTGAGCTGACATACGCCGAATTTCGATTCTGGCCAAACATGGTCTCGAGTAATAGATAACAGGTTAAAGGTCATTTAGGTAGGGTCATATGATTTTTAAGGGTGTGTGTAAAATTTAGTAACTCGAGGATACTAAAAGTTTCGTCGCGATCAGCCGCTTTTTGCGCTAGTTATTCGCGAAAAACTGAGTAGGGTCGATCCGACCCCCCCCCCTCCCTACAAGGGCGAGGGTTAAAGTTTCGAAAGAACCTACCCTACTCGTCGAGCACTGTCCATCTTCGCTCGCTCGTTATGTATGTACATATGTAAATTTGTACATGCTCCTTAGGAGGCCCCTGCGAACTGGAGGCCCCGCCACTTGGAGGCCCCTTCCCTAGTTTGCACCCCCAATGTCGTTTCCAAAGTTACACCCATGGGTGATTTTGAGCATGCAAGACGGCGTCTATAACGCATTTAGGTCTTCGGCTTTTGGGGGGGGGGGGTCAAATGACCCTCTCAGACCTTTTGGGGGGGGGTCATGACCCCGTGGACCCCCCCCCCAGGATCCGCCACTGGTCAGACTTCTACTTCATGAACACATAACAACCCCTCCTTGAACTCGCCATTAAAACCCACCAACCTCATCAACCACTCACCTGGCGGCATCAGCGCCCTGCCTCCGCCGGCTGCCGGGGCTGCTGTAGTCGTGGTGGTAGTGGTAGCTGTAGCGATGGCGAAGGCCACCAGTGCTCCCAATGCTGCGAACCCGGCCAAGGCACCAACAATGCCCGCAAAACAGTCGCAGCTGCCTCCCGAGCTGGCGTAACCTGCAGGATCAAAGGGGGAATGGGCATTGAACATGGTGGCTTTTGGCTATCGATTGCTTATGTCGATATTGATAGATCCTGTGGGTCAAATGGAAGAAGGTTAGGAGAGGGGTGGTCTTTGTACAGGGATTAGAAAAGTGTTTATGTCACTTTATCATGTACCGATAATTGCGATGAATACTTTTTCACTTGGCGACATGCTTACGTTGTGGGTGTGACTGCATTGAAGATGTTGTCGCAATGAATGGCATGCACAGAAACTACTCATTTGCATTCTACCTGTCTCATGTGTTGCATACTTTGCTATAATTGTTCCCGAACGCCGGAGGAGATTTCAATTTTCAACTATTCATTTCTTACAACTTTGGCACAGCCGATTGCATATGAGGCTACGGTTTTTCATCATAATCTCAGTTACGTACCGACAACTTCCTTAATTTGTGTACGCACTACGCAGGAGCGCTCTCGAATGACATATTATAATAAAAGATATCCCAATTAGCCCTCCCCTTCTCACCACTTCTCGCGCTGGCAGGGTCGTCCCTAATCTCTCTTCTGGAGATAGGCCGGTCACCAGTCTCTTTCTCTCTGTAGCCCGAGGCGGTACAGACACCGCGCACGGCCACGTCTGCCATAGCCCGCGGCGATATTTTGGCCACCAGGTCGGTCAGTGACCTTTGGATGAACCCGTCGGGAAGCTGGTACAACAGGTGCCCGAACGCGGATCTTGGGTCACTGCCATCCCATATCACGCCTTCACCGTGTGTAAGACGATGCCATGGCTCCAGCAGGAGGCTTGAGAAACTTGGCATCGACGAAAAATCAGCCGAATTGTCTAGGTGATTGCTGGTGCGTAGAAATGATGGTAATTGTAGAAGCCAGTTGCCTTCGAGGGCCCTTCCTCCTCCATTGTTCGCTGTGATTTGTTGTAGAACGAACGCCCCCAGGCCGGCGAGGGCTGCTCCTCCGGCTAAGAGTCCCAGAACATCGTACTGAGTGCACTCACAGGACGGAGAGCCTCCATATCCGTAGGAGGTGCCCCCTCCGTAGCCGCCTCCGCTGGCCGACATCTGCTCGCCAAACTCCCCACGGGCATTGTAGATGTCGCGCCAGTCGCCGCTGCTATAGGGGTCGCCCCAGTCGCGCCATAGCCGACGTCGGGAGAGGCCAGAGGGACCCGTCCCTGAGAGGGCTGATGAAGGGTAGCTGTTGTATTGAGCTCTATCAGAGGACATAGTCGTCTCTCTTATGGGAGTGTTGACGATGTCCATGTAGACCTGGTCGTCATTATATTTCGATTCGCTATAACGCCCTCTTCTATTACGGTCGTTTTTATCGTTTGCTTTGAAGTTATCTTCTCCCCAAGCAGCGCGGATATTTTCGCCGTAGCTGGCTGTCACTGAGTTCACTCTGTCTGGTTTCAGAGACGCCTGAGTGAGCTCGTATATCGCTCTTATTCTGTCTGGACCCGGGAAGACGGTCGAGGTGCCCCAATCGGCACTCTGATTTCCGTTCGTAGCCGGGATGTCCGTCGCTGCGCTGTAGTTTCTCCTGCCCGAGTCCAAATCAACGCCTGCTTTAGGAGACTTTGAGGTGCTTCTTTTTTGTATGCTCTCGGACGCTGCGTATGGAAGGGATGGAAGAGGACCGCGAGATGGACTTTGAGCGAGACTGAAATGGTTTCCGGAGGGGATCTCAAGACCTAGGGAAGATAGGGACATGGCTCCAGCTAAAATCACCAGAAAACAGACCGAACGTGGCTTCATAGTGGCTGTCTAAGCAGGGGCTGGACGGTTTTCACGTCAGGTCACTAGAAGCACGGATCACTTATCGCAATGCATAAGTTAGAGCCCATGATTTCACTTTGGTACGTTGTGCTTGTCGTGTGAATCGCGGATCTTACTTCAAATGGCTTCTAGGAACTTCAGTATGCATTAGTAGGTGCCTAGCAAATTAAACTTGTGATAACGTAATAGTCATGCCAAAATGGCTTAACAATTTGCTATCTCAAAGCAGTTTGTTAAGCTGGGCTTTCAATTAATAGAGGCACTCTGCAGTCCCGGGCTATTTTCTTGATCGAATATCGAAATTTTCTTCAATAGCCAGTCTTCAATAGCCAGTTTTTCTTGTTTTGCAAGACCCACAGGATGTCCAGAGCAACCAGAATGCTTATCTAAGCGCCACTGACAGACAGCAATGTTGCAAGCCTCGTCCGGTGTCACTCTTCCGTGCTGAGTCGCGCCTGATCACGCTTCACGAGCCGCTCTCTGAATGTCCGACGAGGTTCCCTCTCCTTTGGCGACCCCACCCCTAGCACTGCGCAACTACGACTAACCCCGGCAAGACCCCAGCTTGACGCCGAGGTAATTTGTAACGGTGCACCCCTATTAACCCATCCATCATCCGTGGTTTATGCCTGCAGTTATGCTCCGTTTGTGTTGGTGCGCATGTTTCGTGCTTTTCGCGAGTTTGAGACGGCGGGTGGTTTTTGAACCGTAACAGACAGCCTGTTGGGTATTCGTGAGGGCTGCGATGTGTGTGATGTGAACGGGTCACGACTCACGAGTACTAGGTCAGGAGGTCAGATCACGGCTACGTATGCCATGTGTCGTGAATGTCAATTGTTTCTTGGTTATGTGTCGTATATGCAGTGGCCGTCGGCCATGAGTATGTATTACTCATCGATAAATTTCGAGTCGTTGCAGTGAAACAGTCACACATTGGTCGTACATAGAAAGGAACGCCAGTACACCTTTAACAAAATTCACATGTATGCCTCGAATGTGCAGATTATGAGCTCTTCATGAATGTATATGAGCTCACCTATGACCTGCAGAAGTTCATGTCATGAGAGACGGGAAGGGACGAATGGATGTTTTCGTCACATTTAATTGAAGTGTTAGAGAGGTGTCATGTGTAAGGGGAAAACGTATCATATTGTGATGAAAGCTCAAGAATAACGTAGTTCATTCGCAATTCTCTAGCTTCTACGTTATGTTAAGGACTTTAGATCACTAAAGGATTTTACTTCTTATACAGCTAGGCAGCGGCCTTGGATAATCTAGTTGGAATCGTAATAATGCTTTGTCATGTTTAATGGAAAATTAAGAGCATTAGGTACTTGCAACACATATGACCACTGGTCATATGTGCTGCAAGTACCTAATGCTCTTAATTTTAATTGACCAGCCAAGTAAAAGCATGGTAGACTTGTACGTCTATGAACTTACCACCAATATCATTCAGTCTGCGCATGCGGTGGGTACTCACCATCTCTTGCGCCGATTCCAATTTTATCCAGAAATCTTCCTGTAATTGTTGAGGTCCCGTTTTCGCTTCGTCTTTTACGTCTGTAACCTGAACCATAGCAGACTGCTCTCACAGCTGTATCGGCCAATGCGTGAGGCTTTATTCTTCCGGCGAGATCCAGAAGCGACCTCTGCATCATTCCCTCCGGCAGCTGATGCAGCACCCGGCCGAACGCTGACCTCGGGTCACTACCGTCCCATATGACCCGCTCTCCTCGCGATAGGTGACCCAACGGCTCGGCGAGGAACGCAGTTAGGTCGAGGAGCTCGACACCGAGGGACCACTCCTCCTCCAGCGACCGGCCGACGTTGGTGAGGTTGGCGAAGAGGAAGATGGCCGCCAGCGCTGCTGAAGTTGCCGCCGCAGCCCCCAGACCAAGGAGGTTGTAAGCCACGCAGTCACATTCCTCTTGATCGCCATATCCTCCTGACATGCCGCTGAGGAAGCGGTCATACCAGCCTCGGATTCCTGACGAAGGTGCTGTGTTGTACGAGCCGCTGTATCCCTGGTTGTAAACGCTGTAGCTGCTGCTGCCGTAGCCGCCGTTGTAGCCAAAGCCGCCGTTCTGACGGCCGTTGTAGCCGGGGCCGAAGTTTTGGCCATAACCTTGAGAGATTCCGGGACCGGAATGGAACCCGGCGCCGAAATCTGAGGGATAGCGACTTCGGTAGGTTTGGGATGGCGTGTCGCCTCGAGTTGGGTCTTGGGAGGCGTGTGGGGGATATCTTTCGTAGTTTTGGGCCTGCCCATCGGGGGCTAAGGGCCGATGGTCGGTCGGAACGCTTCCAGAATCGCGAAATTTTTCACTTTCCAGACGCTGTTTTTCTAATGGAGACATACTCAGTGGGCGCACAGAGAAGTGAGCGGTTCGGAATGGATCGTCGTTCTCACTGGGCCTCTGGTTTCCACCTGATTCTGAGATCACGTGTGACTCACCGACTCGTCTGCGGGCGTTGTCTCCCGAACCTTTTCGCCATTCTCTTCCTCTCCCATCATTTTCCCTAACTTTGGATCTTCTACTCGACGATAGCGCTTTCAGGTCTGACCCGATGGTTTCTTGTGAGCTTCCAGGATGGATTGACCCGTTAGGATTGGAGCTATATTTTGGGTCCCCATTCAAAGAGAACGCATTCCGAGTCGGTTGCCATGGCAACGTTGGTTGCCATGGAGATTGGGGATAATAGTGAGGTATTGAAAAACTTGCAGGCTCTGGAAGCTTTTCTTCAGGACTTGTTGCATTCTCGCTTCGTGACACAGCAAAGAACAAAACCGTTAGCAAGATTGACGACGTCATTTAATGTCTTCAGAGATAATCTTTCTCTAAGGAGCTTCCTCCAGTCGTGGATCTGTTTGTGATCAATCAATCAAGGAAGAAGACAAAGGTCATTCCCACTTCGCCTCTTCACTCTTCATACCTTGTCAACCTAATAATTGTTCAGGGGCACATATCAACCGTCTAAGGAGTAAGGAGTCTTACACGTTTTACACGCCTTTCACGCTTTCAGTTTTTCACTTTCAGTATCAAGCACAGCTGAACGTGGTCTTTCGTCGTACTTTTAGCGATCTTCCCGTCTTCTTGCTGGTTTCTACTCTCCAGGCACACACTTTTTCTCTTCTTTCTCGATCACCGGCGCATCACGGTTGCCGTAGCAGTTCCTATAAAGCACACTACACCGTCATCGTACGCTGGGCGCTCACTTCATTTCGACCACAACCCGTGTAGCACGTCCTCGCGATCCCTTCGCACCACGCTTCCTGCCGAAACCTCGAAGCCAAGTCCTGTGGCGCAGCGGAACACCGACCTGCTCCCCACAGCCTCCCCCGGCATAGTGCACGTCAAATTGTGCAAATGTGGGCGGTGCTTCGCAGTGCGGGTCGTGCGCCCTAATTCACCTCAGAGGCCGTAAATGCTATGTAAGCGGAAAAGCGCAAGCGAGCATGACCCTCGCTAGGTGTCTGCATGCGGTGGTGTATGCCACGAAGCGTGGACAATTGCAGGTAAAGCTGCGTTCTGGCGAAGAGAAGAGCATCTCTTGAGGCTCCAATTCATGGCATGCGAAGTCATGATGATGGGGGTATGTAGGTAAGTGGGTAGAATGACTGACAAGAAGATAACTATGTCAAAGAGATGATGAACCTTTTGATGGGAAGGATTCACAAGGACAGAGCCACCGCTAAGCGAAGCTTGTTGCGATGACCCTGCCCTCTACCTTCCGATCGCGCAATTCCGATTCTATGGCAGAATTTAGAGTCCAAAGTTAAACGTGCGCGCAAAGCCGCGCACGGCCGGTCCCCTCGCTGACTTCGCCTGGCTACGGCCTGCCACCAACCGCAACCATACCTGTCAGGAGGCCCATAAATGTCGAGCGCCCGTCGCGCTTGGAACCCGGACTGTCATAACCGGGAACGCGTGCTCTCACCATGCGGAGTCCAACGCTCTAACCAACTGTGCTACGGGACCGGATTTGAACGCTTTCTTATGTTAAATAGCTAATGGTGATGATTGAAGTTGATCAGATTGTGTTCTAGCCCTCGCCCGCACATGCCATTTTCCCATCCTAGAACGCACATGGGGGGGGGGGGGTGCTTGCCAACCCCCGCGCCATTTCGTTCCTGTTGGAGATAGCGCTTCGCGGTAGAGACCAAAAAGATTCTTTGGGAAGAGACGAATTGAACGATACCCAGTTTTACCTTCTCTGGTCAGTCATTGACCTTCCAGGTCAGGTCAAACTAAAAAATGTTGCTGTTTTGGGTCACCGTAGGATATCAAGTGCGCTGCTTATCATATACTGATGACGATGCCGTTTTCTGGTGCCAAGCCAGCTAGAACCTCTTTGTCACAATACCCGACCAGGTTTTTGCTGCTGAGGTCATTTCAGGCCAAGTTAGGTCAAGGTCAATGATATGTGTTTGTATGTCTGTGTGTATACTGATGTGTGCACCGATTGTTTATGTGTCCATATTACATGAAATCATGATCTGAGAAGCTTTTACCAAAAATGCAGTCAAGAAACTTGACGAAAAGTAAACTCAGCTTGCCAAAAACGCAATTATTTTAGATGACCTAGGTTGACCTTGACCCTGACCTTGACATCTGTACATCGTCGAACAACATATAGGTGGGATGTAAGACTGGCAAAAAAAGGCCGAAATCAAGGACCAAGGTGTCAAAAGCTCACAAGGCCCATAGCCAACGCAAGATGTTGAGAATTGGTCATTTGGGTCATGACATGACCTGAAAAACAAGGTCATATCTCCGAAACCAAAAACCACACAAATTTGAAATTTTCAGTGGACATCAAGAAAGGATAGAGGAGCAGCTATACGAAAAATCAGGCTTCTACACTGTAAAAAAGTTTAGCACCATAGAGGTACTTTTCAATTGACTAATTTTCAGTAGGTACCTTAGCGGTGCTAAGCTAAGCATTTTATTCGTACTTAACTGAGATCTAGTTTAGTATCAAGGTGCTAATATAAGTACCCATATTTGTTTAGCACCCGTGTACTAAATGTAGTACCCTACACCTGCTAGACCAATTTTCAGTACCCTAGCGGTGCTAAACTTTAACACGCGCAGTGGAAGGGGGGGGCGGATTTCGCCCACCCCTCCTGTTTTTCGCCAATAACTCGCGCCGCAAACATGATATAAATGTGAAATTTTGGCTACCTGTCCAGAATTGAATAGCGGATCTTCTCGTGCAAGAAATAAAAAAATCGGTTCACAACTTTTCTAGTAACAGCGGTGTAAAGTCAAACATCCTGCCGCCGGGGCGGCGCGGCGGCGCGGCGGCCGGCGCTAGCCGTTACGCGCCGCCTGAATTGTAGACTGTGCCGGGGCGGGACGGTTCCGTCTTTACATCGCGCTCCTTACCGCTGATTATATTCGATTCGCGTCAAATTTGGTGAGAAGACTAAGAAATGTACAGGCAATCTCATGGTCAAAGAATTTTGAAAATCGGCCGGTAACAACTTGAGTTATGAGTGTGTAAACACAAAATTGTGATTGCCGCGTTTCCCGCGTCCGCCGATCCCGCTTCAGCCGGCGATATCTTACTCTTAGCAGGCTTCTAGCTGCCATATTTATTGTTGGATTAACTAGAAATTCACCATACATACCCAAAAATGTATGGTCTTTTGTATAGTGAAAGAAAAAAGAAAATCGGCCGGTAACTTTTTGAGTTATCGGCGTGAAAGCGCAAAAAAGTCGCTAATATGGCAGATTTGACCACATTTGACCTCATTTGACCTTGAAGATATTGACCTAGGGTCATGAAATTCACACACAACAGAGTTCCCCAAGGCCTTCACCTACCCTCCAAATTTCGTCTTCCTAGCTCCACTGGGAGCTGAGATCTTAGGGGGGGGGGCGACATCCGCCCCCCCCCTTCCACTGGGCGTAGTACTCGCAACCCTTCCACTGCGCGTGTTAAAAGGTGCTAAGAATAGCATGCAGTTAGTACCTTCCGTACTCACATATGAACCGTTTTAGCGCTATTGTTACCCCACGATAGGTAGAATAATGCTAACGAAAGCATTGGGGCTGAAAGTAGAATCTATATTACTAGTTAAAGCTGCTGCATGAAAAGTTCGCAAAAACTGCTTTCTTTAGCAGCACATACTTTCACTAGTTACTGCAAAAAGGACTAATCAATTACCAAAAAGGAAATTGTGTAAGGCCGAAAAGACGTGCAAAAAAGGTTATATCCTAGGTAAGTGATAACTACAAGTCTCAATGATTGTGTTTTGCATTCTGCAATATTCCCGTGTAAGTGCATCTTTCAAGCATCCAACACATTATAAAATTAAAAAATAATAATAGAACATTTATTAACACTTCATATCATCTGCATGAAAAACAAATGTAAATATATACACAAACAAACGCACGGGAAATAACGAAAGGTCGCTCATATACCTGCACACTCGCAGTGACCGACAATTAACGCGAGATCGACTGGGGGAGGCGGGGGGGGGGGGTCGTTGAACCGACGTTCCGTTCATGGCCATAAGTTCGACCTCATCCACGACCAGACGGCGTTTAGTGATAGACGGAACCGGAGACCCCGTGTTGTTGTCGTAGTTGTCCTCCATTGTAAGTGGTAGTCGACGGAAGAACTGACCAGGCCCCATGCCTGGAGCAAAAAAAAAACTGGATCAGTTCCAAGATTTTTTTTTCTGTTGGGAGCTATTTTCGCAAACAACACAACTTTCTTTCAGACCAAGAAGCGCGATTTGCCAAAGTCGGAATATGAAGCACTTAAACAATATAAGATAATGTCAAAATATACAACGTGTCAGACTCACCAAAGTCGATCAACGTCGGTGTCGGTGGCATGTGTCGGTGGCAAATGCTTATGTACCACCCGGCCCCGGATCACTTCACTTCACTTCACTGCACTGCTGCACTGCACTTCCCTCCACCTCACTGCCTCCCGGAGCAGGGGCACGCACTCCCATGCCACGCACGACGGATTCCACCGATAATAGCTGATTTAAGCTATCATTCCAGAGCTATCACTCGGTGGCATGTGCCCGGAGCACTTCACTTCACTTCATTTCACTTCATATACCGGAGCACGTGCACACACTCCCACCACGACCAACGGACTCCACTAAAATGGCGCAACACGTGGCCGGAAACAGCTGGCACGCGCATGCGCATATCGCTCTGCGCCGTCAAAACGTGCTAAAGGGCTGGTGATAAGACTCCCAGAGATTTGTAAAGCAGGGCTTAGCTACTTTCTTTGGCGCCAATTTCAAATTTGTTTCCTCTGTAAGCATGTCCGGTTCTATTGTGATACTAACGTAAGCACTAGTGGTGTCAATCGGAACTTGAATCTTCGGAATTCCGATTTTGTCCAATGTCCAATTCGGAATTCGGTTGGACAATGGCCGCAGGCTTTGGACAACTTTGGACAATCGCTTGCTACACCTCAACATTTTTAAAAAGTAGTCGTGTTTAACATTGATTGGCTATTAGAAAGCTCAGCTTTCGATATGATTAACACTTTTGAGCTTGTAGCGGTACATGAAAAGCAAATGAAATAACAGTGTTGATTGTAAATTATTGCGTAGGTGTCGGACATCTTTGGACAAATGGCTGGCTTGGACATTTTTGGACGGACAATCGACGTAAGCATTGGACATTGGACGGACTTTGGACATACGTTTTCTGAAATTGACACCACTAGTAAGCACCATATTCAGCATTACCAACTTCTAAAACACTTAAAATGGTTCTAATTAGAAATCCAGCTTGAAAGAGCACTCACTGATGGACTGGGTACTAGCAGAAGTAGACGTTAAGCTCAGTAGAAGAATAGGTGATCTAAACTTGTAATATTTGATGGGAATGTTAGCTATCATTAGCACAGTATTAGCACCATGCTTCTTTGTAAATACGTCGTAGGGTTCTTTTGACGCTAAAAGGTGCTACGAATAGCAGCCGTTAGTACCCCAAATGCTAAACTTTTTTTACAGTGTAGCTCTAAAAATGTTGAGTGCGGAGCAGAAAGACTACCTGGGGGGGGGGGAGGGGTGGCACTGGCAACCCCCCCCCCATGTGCGGGCGAGGGCTAGTTGAGGCTTGAGGGCGTCGAAAAATGAAAGCGATGCTGTATATTGTCTTATGTAATTTGCACAAAAATAACATTAAACATCAATATCTTCAAGATAGGTGTATTGGACTAGTACATTTGCCGAGCAAGCGGTACACAAATTGTAGCCCGAGCGCTCCTAAAATCCAAACATCATCAACTGTGTGTGGTGGCGTGCAATATCGCCCGACGGAGTCTGGTACCTACCGTACAGTAGAATCCGCTTAGTAAATCCTCGGATAATAAATCCAGCCGCCTATTGTGCCCACTTGAGCCATTCACTGTTTTCTCCGTAGAAGCATAACTGACTCCGATTAATAAAGTCACCGCTTAATAAATCCATATCGCCGAGTCATCAAAGTGGATTTATTAAGCGGATTCTACTGTATATCGCTCCCCACACAAATGCTCCCAGCTGCTATAAGGATATTACCTCCATCACTATCATGGTTGGTAGACATTAAATATTCAGTGCAACGAAGAGCCACGTGGGCCCTTGCTTGGCTGCACTACCTTCATTACCCACCTATCCCAAAAGTACTGGTAAGCTAAGCCCTTGTCGATGAAGTACGAATCTAGTTAGTTGTGCCTTGGTCATTCCGCTAAGGACGATGAAACTCTTGTATGTCCTATAAAACGGAACATAATGATGCCAATATGTCAGCGGTGGGTGTATGCTGCAAGAAGTGGTTATATTAGTACACCCAGTCTTGAAAGTACCGCGCATCGTTGCGGTGGATCCATCAAGCCTGACCGAGAAATGGCTCCTGATTTGAGGATCACCTTTAACCAATGGACATCGTCATCCATCCCCCAGGTCAATTTATTCGGTGATTCTAAAACTTAGCAGCCCTTCCTCGGTCGCGATTGATGGATCCACTGCAATGATGCCCAGTACTTTCAAGACTGACTGTAGAAAAACTGTGGAAATACACAGTGAACCCTGACTTCACATCATGATTCACGCAACCGAAAGGTCCTTAATATAGCCTGTCACCGCCTGTCACTATGTGTTCATGTATATTGTGTCCTTTACACAGGGGCAGGAAACTGGTGGAGATAGCTGCGAACGCTCCGGAACTAAGTGGCTGATAGTATACCGCCACTAGAGTGCACTTGTAAAAAAATGATTCAGTGTGGATGAGGGCTGCGCACTGAACAGTAGTCGCTGGCGACAGATGTGCAGTGGTAGTTGCTTTACTAGAGGTAGTTGTTTTGGGTAGTTCTTTTACTAGTTGTTTTACTTTTGTAGACTTTTGTTGAGTTTTACGCTGATTGTGGCCCACGGACCATTGATGATGGTCACAGCGGCCACTGCTGATCCGTGAAACAGTGAGTATGGTCTTGACTATAAACTTCATGCGTGGCAGATATGCCGTTATTTGGTGCCTGTCTATGCGTCGCGGTAGGTATCATTTTGGGTAAGCAGGAAAGCGTACGAGTGCCGACTACTGTAGTAGCTACAGCCTTACGCTGCCAGTACTCTCTAGCCCATGATTTCTTTTGAAGGCATGCTCATTTTTCTTTTTTCAAACGGGAGGAAATGTGTCGTCGGTTGATGATGAAAGTGAGTTTATTGGTTTGCAAGAAATCAAGTGAACCATTTTTTCCTTTGGGTTTCTCGTGCTGGGAATGGCTTGCGCTAGCGCTAGTTACCTAAGCAGTCGACTTAATTTTAGTTGATATCTTCACTGGGCATTCGTGCGCTTATTTAGGGACGTCATTTTTTCTTACTAACGTAAGTTTTTCTCGTATAACTGCATTAGGTACCTCATATAATTGAGAATGTCTCAAGTTAGGCCAAACCATTTACTTCACCCGCTGCTTATAGTGTATTTTGAGCGAGATGTGACGGCTTGTTCATTGGTTTTCCGTGGCAGGCGTACAGCGTTGACCAGCTCAGCTGGTATTGTCGCATGGTGTCTCTTGCCTGAAACCGATGACGTCGTCGGCTCTCCTCGCGGTCTGGCTGGCCGTCACCCTTGTGTCCGTCGTACGCTCGCAGTTACTACTAGGGTGAGAAATATTTGCCGTCGCGATTGAGAAGCTTGCGTGTGTGTTCTTTTTCAGCCTTCTTCAGCCTACCATTTCTGTCCTTTTTTGTATTTCTTGTAAATTATATTTTCATCACAGACAATGACATCACAATAAAAACAATTGCATTTTATTTGTTGGTGTCATCGCCATTGTCTGTGATAAGAAATCAAATTTCATAGGCTGCTTTCTTGTGGCTACAGACAAAAGGCACCACATAATTTCTATTGTTACGCCATTTAAAACAATTAATCGTCATCACAGGGATGGCCGTCTGGATTTTCTGGACCGGACCGCCACATGGAGAGAAGCTCACGAGCAGTGTCGACTTCGACACTCCTTCTTGGTGCCATCGCAAGCTGCATTCGACAGCTTGGTGGGCCTCAGCTCAGCCGGTCGTCTGAATCCACCAAGTGACTTTTGGATCGGTGCCAAGTACCTACGAAACGGCTACTTTCAATGGCTTCTCCAGGATGGTGGTAAGCTGATGTGCTGGCTAAAATAGTGGCGATTGAACAAATAAACCGGGTGGAGTTCGTAGTTTCGTCGTGAGTGATTACTATGGCGAAAACTTGGGCAACTCAGTTGTTGTTTTGGTGTTCGAAGTTGCAGTGGATGATTACAGATTGTCGAGGTGCTAGTTTTCCAGAGTAATTAATACAATGTCAACTTCTGTTTCAGATTACAACTCTATTTCACCTGGAGACGTCGCCCTCACTGCCTCCGCTGAAGTCACAGATCTATGCGCTCTAGCAACGACGATAGACAGCGAACTGAGCATGGCCTGGACTTCTTGCAACGCCACCCTAGGAGTGGTGTGCTTCCGTAATGAGCACACTGACGCGGAGCAACAACAAGCCGACTACAAACCGTCTTTCACAGCTCAGATCGGTGCTGCGACCGTCCGACCGTCTCCTGCCCATGACGAAGTCGTCTTTGTGGATCAAACCTCTCTGGATACTGGTATCCACATAAACATCACCTGCGGTCCGGGCGACACCATCGTCAAAGATCACTTCGTGCTCGGAAGAACGCGCTACATCTCGAGTTGGTGGAATGCAAACTTCACCATTTTTCAACAGTTCGCGCCTCGTTCAGGGAACGTTCTGAGCGTTGGCACTTTCTGGTGTCGAAGGTATGTGAAAGGAGCAGCGGATCCTGTGATAAGTGGACGCCTTCACGTGGCGAGCTCTGGAGATATGTACGTACTGACGACGACGCCAGACCGGATCCTGGAGACACTTCAGCTGCTGGAGTTGCGCAGTGGTGGCCTGGCATTGGGAGAAACGTCGACGCCAAATGGAACGATTAAAACTTTGGGGGACCTTTTGAATTCAGTTGCGGACAGATTTCGATTCGTTGCAGCGTTTGACTACCCAAGCAATCTCGTCAGGCATCAGGAATACGGAAGGAAAACACCAAGACCTGTTCTTCGCAAAGTGTCACTCATCATCGACATTGGTGCACCCCTTGATGCTGCACATTTCCAGAAAAGCATTGCTTTCAATGATGCGACCGCTCGACAGAATGGAACCTCGTCCCGGAACGACCACTCACTTCGTGAGGTTTTCCGTTGTCCCATCGTGGACGTGGAAGGACACATGTGGCAGACGTCGAACAGCTCGAGTTTCACTCCATCGTATCCACCATGTGTAACAAATGGTCTCATGGCTGTCGTTGAACGGCGATGTATGCCGAGTTTTGGGCCCAGCGGTGCCCAGTGGGGTCCCTTCTGCGCTGCTGGCGTTTGCCAATCGAGGCTTCATCGGTGCGAACCGCCTCCACCTGCATGCCCACCCGGATCTGTACTCCTACCGGCCAACAACACAAAGACTCTGTCGGGACTGTGCGTGAGGGTAATTCCAAATGTCAGCTTTGAAGAGCGTACTTCCGCGTGTCACCATCGGCATCCGTTTTCCGTACCTTGGATTCCACTGGAAAGGGTGTCGTGGCTTAGTTCCACAATCTGGCTTCCTTTTCAAAGACTGTGGCCACATGGATCATTCTTACCGGCAATTCGAAGTCTTCTGATTACTGATGACGGTCAAAGCACGGTCAGCCTACAAAATGATCAGAATTGCACAGTGATGACCAAGAAAGGTCTGGTCTCCAACTCTTCATGTACGGCGAGACATGGAGTAGCGTGCGTCACAACTCCTCTGCTCTCACCGACTGGAAGGGAAGCTTCACAGGTGTCGATAGCAAGACAGAGAATATGTCAGCCTGAAGATAAGATGGGCACAACGGGCACCGAACGCTGTTATGCGCTCATATGCCCAAGTAACAGCTCGCGTATCTCGTGGGCAGAAGCATCGGCTCTGTGCACCAGGTCTGGTTCAACTCTAGCCAGCTTGACCTCGCCAAGATACCTGGATGCAGTGCTTCGTCTGAGAGACGTTCAAGGAAGATCGGACCGTGTCGCGGTGCAACTGGAAAGACACGACGGTCGAGTGACATGGCGAGACTTCAGCAGTCTGGCCTACCCAGGCTTGTCCCCTTTTCTGTCTACTGATCAGAGTCATACGCATGGTGTTTTAGACGTCCCACGTGGTCAGTATGACTTCGTTATGCCTGATGAAAAGGCCGTGGGATGCGCCTTGTGTGAAGAACATGCTGTTGCTGAAGCAGCAGAGATTGTGTTATTTTATGATCATTCCTTCGACAACAAAACCATTCTCGCGAATGTTACGAGTGTCCAGAATTTTGTAGAAGACTGGGATGATGATCTCATATGCATGGTCTCTACCTCGGACGCGACGACAGCTGAGCTGTTTCAGAACGGAAGAACTTCATCAAATGCACGCGATGGATTTCGAGTGAAAAGCTTCAATGTTATCTCCGATGACGATGGGCGAGTCTTTGTACAAATATTTCCTTCAGTAGATTTTGGCTACCTCACATGCGGACTGCTGATCACCGAATTGGGAGTACAGATCACGTCCAACTCGCTTCTGTTAACCAAGCGAGATGTATTCGTGCAAGAATATGTTGTTGGAATCCAGGAGACTGGAGGGAATATTTCGCAGTGCGAAGTTACCCTCTGTGGCCCCATTTGTCCCTGCTTCAACTTGACGCATACAAGCGAGGTACTTGTAGTTCCCGATACCGGCCAGGTTTTTCAACGAAGAGTTTACCCTCTCCGTGTAACATCATCCAGCAACGGAGATGTTACAGCACACTATTACATCACCTTAGAAGCGGTCATCCTGAGCCATCCACCGTCCGGAAACGCCAGCCACTCTAGAACTTCGAACCAAAAGGAACTTGAACAGGCTCACCGAGATCTTAATGGAGTTGATATCCTTATGCGAGACTTTAAGCCTGAGTACTTCAAGCCTGCACGCTGCTGCCCAGCGGAAAGGACCCAGCACCCCGTGCCTCTCAGCTGGCCAAAGACGTGCGGAGGGACTGTCTTCGCCGAAGAGCAGTGTGTGGATGGCTCCGGGCGACGTCCGCTGCGGCACTGCCAGGGTACTCCTCTGACGGGCGTCCAGTGGTCGTCTGTAGACTTCGGAGCCACCAGCTGTGCCGCCGTATCTAGCACCTCAAGGAACCTCTACCAGCTGTCTAAGGACGCCGTGACTACGGATAACGTGTCGACTACAGCGGACGAGCTGCAACGGCTGACAGCCGAGCCGGCCTCCCTGGATGCTGGAGATGTGGTCTCGGCTGCTGACATATTGGAAAACATTGCTGCCAGTGTGCAGAGGAGCAGTCAGGGTGAGGATCGGCCCATACCACCGGAAGATGTGCTGTCTGTACACAGGAAAGCTGTTCAAGCTGCCAGTCAGCTGATGAATGTGGACCAGCCAGTACTCAAGACCTCTTCACTGGTACCTGGAAAAGGTTCCCGCATTGCCAACGCGCTTGAGGGCATTTTGGAAACTCCAGTGGAGGGCAATTACAATATAGACACGGAAAATATAGCAGTTTTATCGGAGGACATCGTTGGCATCGCATCATCCTCAAACGAGATAACGAACCTCAGTGTAAAAAAGATAGCCCACGGCGCTGATATGTCTCGCTTTTCCGCATCTGGTATGGAGTCATCGATCCTGTTAGAAAACAAGAGGCCTAACATCTCCGTTGCCTTTGTTGTCTATCGTAATGGTCGGCTGTTGCAGTCCCCCGGCCAACGTGTCACGAGTCAGGTAGTGTCGGCCATAATTCCTGGCGCAACGAGCAAGGAGCGAGCCTTGGCAAATGTTTTGATGACGTTTCGTAGTCTGCCAGGACAGTGTGCGCCTCCGCCAACATGTGCCTTTTGGGATTCTGCTGAGTCTCGTTGGTCCACAACGGGTTGCTGGCTGGTGAAGGTTCAAGACGGTAGTGACTTTTGCCGTTGCAACCATCTGACTAACTTCGCCAGGATCTTCAACTACGAACGGGACGAGTATCTTAGTGCTAGCTACCACCACGCTCTAGATATTGTCACTTACATCGGTAGCTGCCTTTCGCTTTTTGGACTCGTCTTTACCATGCTGACATTTGTGTTGTTCAAGAAATGGAGGAAGCTGCGTAGTAGTCAGATCGTTATGCACATGAGTGTTGCTCTAACAGGGGTTTACGTGGCCTTTCTGGGAGGTCTGGGAGCGAAGGAACATCACGACGCCTGCGTTTGTTTGTCGGCGCTGCTTCATTTCTTCTTATTAGCAACGTTCGGGTGGATGTGCGTGGAGGCTGTGTTTCAGTACCTGCGCTTCGTGAAAGTTGTGAACACGTACATCCCCAGATTCATGCATAAGGCAAGCGGACTGGTCTGGGGCGGAAGTCTTGTGCCGGTTGTCTGCGTGCTGGCTAGTCGCCCTCACTGCTACGACAGTCAAGAACGCGTCTGCTGGATGGACTTCCAGAGTTTCCGCTACGCCTTGGTACTGCCAATGCTCGTCTTGATGGTGATTAACGCCGCGCTGTATGTCCGTATCGTGTGCGCCCTGTACTGCAGCCGCGAGAGGAGGCTGCGCACCAACCAACCAGAGCAGCAGCTGGCGCGGCGCCGTCTGCGCGTCTCAATGGTCACCCCGGTGATGCTCGGACTAGCATGGATCTTTGGCTTCCTGGCCGTACGGGAAGGTCGTCTGGTGTTCGCCCTCCTCTTCTGCATCTGCAGCACGCTTCAAGGTGAGACTTTGAAACTTCTCAAAATGTGCTCATATGTCAACAGCAATCTGAGGTACAAAGCTACATGACTTTAAAAAGTTTGTTACAAAATTAACATGGTGGGTTAAGGAGTTACAGAGTAAAGTATGTGAGAATGCACGTGTATTTCGGTCTAGTCGGTGTGCCTTGGTGTTGATTACTGTGTATTCGCTGCAGGTTTTGCCGTGTTCCTTCTGATGGTGGTTGGCGAGGGCGGGGTGTGGACTCTGTGGCACGCCCTGCTCAAGAACCGCTGTTGTCGGGCAATCAAGAGAAGCGTCACCTCAGCGAGCACCATGTCTACGGGCGCCACTCCGTCCAGTGGTACCAGTGAGCCACTGATGTCTGGCGGAGGTCAGTGCGAGACCGGGCTCTGATGTACTTGCCGCGCCAGTGAATTTGATGTCATGTAACGCTGAGCGTAGCACCGACCTTGATGTCACGCTAAGACATTGCGGTCTGTCTTGCCAGTTGTGGAGTGTAGCGATGGCGGAACTAGTTACGCTTTATATAAGTCGGAAAGACGGATGTCTTACCACGTGCTTGGCTTGCCAGAATTATAGTGTTATTGTGTGTGAAATGTTGTAGTACTGGAGCAATTAAATCATCATGTCGTCACTCGTCATTTGCTCCAGATGTGATTGTGATGTTTTGCTGTAAATGGCCGAAGTCACATCATGCTTTCCAGATATGATAAAGTCAAGTCAGGAAAAGGTCTTCTCCTGATTGGCACCAGTCTTGCAAATGTATTTTGTTTTTGTGTATGCAATAAACATGTTGATGATCATCATCAATCATAATTGTGGTAATGACAGACACATTATCGTTTGTTTTCAACGCCCGTTAAGGTATACGATGTATATTGTATATCCAGCATCAGTGTAAGGGATGTGGGGGGGGGGGGGGGGGTACCACCTTAACACAATTGTCCGGGCCTCCTTTCACTTATGTTCATTCATTATCCTTTGAGTTAAGATTTGAGCCGCACCCCGTAAGACTATTACCGGACCCTAACATCCGTAGGGTGGTCGTTTCGCCCCCCCCCCAAGATATCGGAATTCAAAAACGGCGGTCGATAGCTCCATCAGGGAGCCATCTCGCCACCCAGTTTCATTGATCTCGGCCCAACCGGTGACGGTACAGGACAGGTCAAAGGTCGTGTTTCTGACCGTTTACAGACCTACTAAGAAATTTGTTGAATCATCGAGAAAAAGGAATGTTATCGAAAATCACCGACGGAGCAGCATTATTACATATTTTGCCGATAGGCGTTATCACAAGTGTATTCGCGGCCATTGGGGCGACGTAAGAAAAGAAGAAACCAACTGGCCCCAAGAACTTTAAATTATCAGTTAGCATGCACCTTTTCCTTGATGTGTAGAGAATTTACCATTATTTGCTACAGAAAATTGCATTTAAAATCTTCCATTTATGCTTTTTCATCGTTTGCACAATATGTTCTTTTACTAAGCTAGAAGCACTAATTAGAAATAGTTCCCGCATCATCAAGAACAATAGGGAAGGCTTGAAGTGAATAAAGTAATTTAAACGGTTTTGTAATCTATGTGAAGGCTCTTCTAAAATTGCCTGTAGAAATATTGAAGGCAAAAGTTTAACTTTTTCACAAGACGGATGTCTATAAACCTATTTAACTTGTGACAACTCAGCCGGTATTTCGTCGCCTACAGCCCAGCTTCCCTAGTGACCGATAGAGGCGCTGCTATCGATGTCCGCCCGTGCCGCCTAACGCTAAATGAGGTCACCGATGTCAGGTCAGGTTACAGAGGCCAGGTCACTAAGGGTCTCAATCTGAACCCAAGTACACATTTTCATTGTCAAACTAAAATGATTCAAAATCAAATTGAAAAAGGCCACATTAATATTCAAAAAGGTCACATATGTACAAATTAAAAAAAAGATCACTTCCATATTAAAAATTTCACAGCTTAATTAAAATGTTTACATTCAAACTTAAAAATTCACATCCAAATAAAAAGGGCGCATTCAAATTAAAACTTTTTGAAGCTTTTTGTAATCTCACATATTTGCAACCGCTTAACTGGTCTATGAGAGATCTTGAGCATTAGATAGTCCGTTCATTTAAAAATATAATGCGACTAGGTATTGGGTAACCGGGTAACCGTGCCGGCGCGTGCCAAATGCTGAATCCTGAGTGCTTAAAAGGTCTCGCTCACAGACTCCGCAATCACTGGGACGATTGTTTTGAAACTCATATGGCTTGCACAATGTACAACTACATACCTATATATATGGGTTCATTCTCGTGTATTACAGTTAGGGTGCTATTGCACGTGCGCTCAGAGCTGGTATACAGATAGGGACCGGCTATATGGGTTAGAGTTGCAAAATTTCCCTACCGCACTACCGGCATGCCGGTAATTTTTCACTACCGCAGGTTTTTTCGTGGTATCTGGCATGTCTTGCCGGTAGCATGCCGGTATTTTTTATTTTGCACAAAAAAATATCAGCATATGATTCAAACTTTGAACAGTAAGAGGTGCTGGGTGGGGCGGTTACTGAAATTGCCAAAATGTGGCATCTCATGTAGGGGAAAGCCAGAATCAAGAATGCAGGTTTTTTAGTATGTCGGTAATTTGGCGGTTTTTTTGCTTGGGGCGTGGTAGCATGCCGGTATCCCAGAAAAATTTTGTGGGGCGGGGCGGTGCCGGTAGCAGCCCATTGGGAAAACTTTGCAACTCTAATATGGGTGACCTGAACAAATCAGTTGCTGTCTCACTTTGCACGTGCGCACGTGCTGAACCGAATTCTACATATATCTCAATAATGGTTAGGTCGTAGGCCGATGGGCTGAAAGTTCGTATTTTGTTAGGGACAGGATAATTTGGTTATCTCGTTGATTTCAGTTAGGGCCCCAATTTGCACGTGCGCAAGCGTGTGCTCTGATTGTGCGCATGTCAATGTGCAATAGCACCCCAACTGTGATACACATTGGAATGGTCAAGCGGTTACCAAGATATGAGGCAGGAAAAGGCCTCACGGGACAAAGTTTTACTTAGAATGTGACCTTTTTAATTTGGATGTGAACGTTTTTAAATCGAATGTGAATTTTTTATTTGGATGTTGAATGTGACCATTTTTAGTTTGGGTGTGATTTTCTTTTAATTTGAGAGTAGAAAGGTGTATACTAGGGTGTTGTGGTGTATGTTTTATGGTCAGTTTCGTAATTCAAATTCAATGATATGGGTGATGTGACCATTGGGGCCAGTTGAGTTTACGTTCTATAGTAAAGCTCAGGTAAAAAAGTCAAACTTCAACTGGATATTTTTGCATACAGTGGGTATATATTCGATTAAGCTTCTCACGGAGAATCTAATCCTGGTCTTAGTTTTACGCCACCTGGTCTAGAACAGAAAATTAGTTTGAACATTACACGTAATAAATTGCCAATTCTTTCGCTATACATTTCCCAAAAATTGAAATTTGGTATGACGATGGAAGACCTTTAAATTTATAATATGTATTAGTTTGTCAAAATTGGAAAAAAATGGTAGGGGCTAGTGGGGTAAGACGGGCACCTCAACTTTGGAGCCATTTTTCGGCCGGTTAGAAACATCATAGAAACGGGAAACTGAGCGAAAACCTTTTTTAGAAATTTTACTTCCATTTGCCAGAAGATGAGACTTAGACCTGATTCAACAAATAAACTGCAGCTATTTTTGCAAAACCTTGCAAAAACCCGTCTTACCCCACCCCATGGGGTAAGACGGTCACATGGGTAGGGCAAGACAGCCAGCTTCTTTCACCGACCAGCACAGCTCGCAACAAATGATCGAGATTAGCCGCATTGATACAGTCGCTCGTTGGTCTCAAGTGCTTCGGAAATGGCAGTAGGTATACGAGATTCGTGTAGAAGGCGTATGCTCGTATATAGGCCCTATGTTCAGAAGCCATGTAGAACCGTTTGTCACATTCATTATTCGGGAATAAGCTGTGCCGAAGGAATATTGCTAACATGTCTGTGAATATCGGAATCGAACATATTATTAGAAATGCTTCTTTTTTTCCTACAGCAACAAAAATATTTTCACCATTACCGACCCATTTGATTCATAGTTGCCCGTCTTACCCCAAACTCAATGTCAGAAGTTCAGCACGATTTTTCTCTGTGGACAATTTGATGCAGACAAAGCAAATCCGCAGTAAATGAACACTGGTGTCATATGAGTGTACCACAAGTGATTGCGAGTATTTAACTCTATAGTGCTGCACACAAAACCTTGCACAATACATTATGGATGTTTTCAATGTGAATGAGTGTTTTAAAGAAATCAAAATAAGAGATTATCGACTGAATACAAATTCACCAGACTTCAATGGTGATGTGTAGTGGGAAAGGCATGAATTCTGGTCCTAATTTATCTCGCTCGTAGTGCTATTGGTTTGGTCTGCAGAAGGGGTGCCCGTCTTACCTACCCTGACTGTCTTACCCCACTTTCCTCCACTTAATTATGCAATATATTAAAAAATGATTTTTAATTTTAAGGGCCAAAGTCCGGAATTTTTCAAAAATCTGACATTACACTTTTGATGCCCTGTAAATTCTACACATATTGTTGTACGTATTTTTTCTATCATACATATACCTATAACCGTGTGCCTGATAGCTGTTCTCGCAAAGCCTTGTTTTTGGTCCAAAATGGCAGTTTCGTCCCCTCCCCTACGGGGCGTGGGTTAACAGCTGGTTCCAGGGACTTTAAAATTCAGCAATAAAGAATAAAAGTAAAAACAGGGCACGGTCGGGTAAACCCCGTGCTTGTCCTCTGCTTCCCTGGCACCGTGCTTATCACACCAGGCAGCGGATGTGCCGTCACGGAAGCGGTCAAAGTTGCGAGAACTGCGCCGAGGCATTGGCGAGGGGGTGGCAGTGAAGCCACGGCTGATGGAACCGGATGGGGCACCGGTCCCCAGCACTTTTGCTCGGAGAAACCGGGCTTCAACGACTTCGATTATATGACCACAGGGGGAGTGAGGTGAGCTCACCGCCCACGCTCTCTATAATTTGAGAGGGAGCGTATGTTGTGGCATGTTTTTTACTTTTTTTTACAAAACTTGGTGACTAAAATACGTAGGTACGGCCGTCCAGGTATTAAGTGGTTAGTTGCCGACATCTCAATAATTAATCGGCATTCATGAGTACCTATACGTCTTATGGCTGTCGAAAACCATTGGCAAAGTGTCCGCACGAACTCTTCTCATTTCTATTTTAGTCATTTTACTGGATAAGTGTCATTTAAAGTTATTATACTTACCAAAAACACATCGGCTAACCAACCAATCCTTTGCTATAGGGCCGTACAATAGACGGGATGCGCGAGCATACAAGGGACACCACAAACTTTTAAATGTTCTGTATTGTATGCCACAGCTCAGCATTACACACCGCCTCATTTGTCGGCGTCATCGATATTAGGTTTTTTGACGTCATTGCCAGCCATAGTTACACACAGTCATACGACACAAATAGAACATTAGGTACAGGTCTCGCGAGATTAAGCGGTAGGTTTTGCACTTTTACATTTCCGGTTATATCTCAGAAACTAATCGATCTACGATGAAGCCATTTTACACGATCATGGCCGGCTTGTTACCCAACAAGTCGATCGCATCTTCAACACTTAAAAGCTTAACCCGCGCCCGGCTGGGGGTCCTGGATTTCCACGCCCTGCTGGGGGGGGGGTGTTTGAACACCCCCCCCCCCTTGTAACTCGGCTCCTGGGCCACGTAGCGATACGCGGAAGGCGGCGTTCGAAAGAGCGTAAAAAATAATGACGAAATCACTTCGGTCAATTTTTTGGTCAGGTCAAAGGTCAGGTCACCAGAGGTCATTGAAGGCAAAATTTCGCCGATTTCCAGGTCGAATGTCGAAAATTTCCCAGAAGCCAACGCATAACTCGGGAACCAATAGAGCTACAGCGCCGCGGAAAAGTGCATTCGATAGCCCTATTAACGCCCTTTCTGAGTAATTCTCTCAGATTTGACCTAACGTCAACGATTTTGCCTGCAGGGGGCAAAAACTGCAAAAATAGCCGATTTTTTGGAAACAGTTTTTCTGCAATAACTTTTGACCCAAGCCTTGTACGAGCTTACTTTCACCGGCATCGTGTTCCTCTCGTCAAGACGCATCGAATGAACTATAACTTGACCTTGAAAGGTCAACTTGAAAATTTGACCTCAGGTCAAGGTCATGACCTGACCGGAAAGGGTCATGTCGCATATCAGTCGATCCGTATCGTCGAGCTGAACACATATAAGGTGTTTTCATCGCTCTAGCATGCCTCTATCAAAAGTTATTTGCGAAAAACTGTTAGATACCATTCGTGACCTAAGATGACCTCAGGGCACTAACAAGGGTCACGGACACCATTTTCATGTTCATTGTGTCTAAACCACTTGTAATTCGGTGTTTGGGAGTGTTTATAATGTCTTTCGTCCAAAAGAGGCGCATTTCAATTTTCTCCCATTGACTTATAATGGGGAGGTCGCAAAATTGACCTGACCTTAGGTCATCGATATCAAAATTCTGAGATATACATTTTGTACATGCTATTACTCTTAGCAATCGCTGAGAGTTTCAAAGCGATCGGTCACTCGGTGTAGCTATGACAGACATTGAAACTTTTTATGAGGTGAGGTCACTTCAAGTGACCTGGTGACCTGACCTTGAATGACCTTGGTCTGAAATTTTCACAACATGTGTAGAATTGATGTATGATAAGGTGTACCAAAAACGGCGGCGCTCCGCGCCGCCGTTTTTGAGATATTCGCGAAAAACCACAAGGGGGGGGGGGTGTTCAAACACCCCCCCCAGCAGGGCGCGGGTTAAGACGACGAAGATATAGCCTGAAGTACACTAAATTTTCTAGGTGCAAAACCTACCGCTAAAACCCGCGAGACCTGTACCTACCGATATCCTGCATATAACATCATATCCGCTGGAAAGTCTTGTGATGTTGACTCATGACGTAATGCGTCACCTTTTGATCGCAAGGAACGACGTTGCCGACGGGGGGGGGGGGGTCGGAGGTTCCCCCCACCACCACTGACCCTCCCCCATTTCCAGTAACAGCGGGTCTACCACACCCCTGCACTTTTTGTGAAGTAGAGTATTACTTTTTTGTGGAGTTAGGTCAATGAAATTGACGTAAGCAACATCAACAAATATATAGTATATACAGCGTCAGGTTCAGAATCGCTACGAGACCTCTCTAGGTAAGATTCAATTGGACAGGAAGACAGGCGTTTATTCGGAACCTCCACACAATGTGTTTTATGGTTTCCACGCCGCATACGGTGCGAGATAAAAAAGAATGTGTAGTTAAATCCAAAACCATGTGGCAAATATACATGCCTAGTTACTAAAAACCGAGGCTAGCTAAGTTTTTTTTTTGCCTGACAGGGTCGAGATCGTTAAGTCCTTTTTTGCGGCCTTATTTGGTGTGACCTGACGATAGATTACCTGTGGTCATAATTTTTACACATGATGCAAAATTTTTAGGTAATAAGCTATGCCAAATAAGCTATGCCAAGTTTTCACCTGGCTAGTTGCGCAACAGTGGTAAATGGCTCTCCACGGCGTCTTGCTCTCTTCTTTATCCCACAGAGAGTCTCTGCGATGCAAAGGTCGCCACCAGGCGGCGCTGCAAGCAGCTCCAGTATTGCCACGGCTAGGTGCAGGGCTGGACTACTTACTGACCACCTGCTGCCATCTGTTGGATATCAGGATTATTAGCGAATGATTATTGTGTATTACAAGGCGATAAAGCAATGTGAAGCCAGCCCATAATATTTAGCCATTAGCGTCGCTACGGGGGGGCAAGCGGGGCAGCTTGCCCCCCCCCAACCTCGGACCGGGCACCCCCTGAGATCGATACAGATCCGATGAGATTTTGGAGTCGGGAAAAATGGGGGTACCTTTCTGAGAATGCCTGTGAGGTCAGACTCGTTCAAGCCAGAGTCGGAGTCGCAGTCGCCAACATCGTCAAGACAACGACTCCAGACTCGGAAGTGTCAATACTGTGATTCATTTCATGTTCCTCGTTGGTTCTTTATTACATTTTATAGCTGATTTTCATAACTTTTGAAGTGCTGATACAAAATTTGCGTTCAAAGCGTGACACTAAATCTTCGGGCCTTTCTCAACTCTCGTCAAATGTCTGCGACAGACTCAAGCACCGTTCAAGTGCCACAGGGCTCATGACTGCTTGCTTTTCACACAGGCTCCGAAGGAGCTCCACTGAGCTCTAAGAAGCCTTCAGAGGGCCCAAACCGGCCTCTGAGAGTCCCACTGGTGTTCATATTCTCTGAGGGCCCATACAGGGATATTCTTTGAGGACCTTACACATGCGTAGACCTCTGAAGGGCCACACGGATCTTTGAGGATACTTTCAAATATTTCTGAGAACCTTAGGCCTCTGATAGCTCAGCCGAGCTTTTGAGGCGACAGATTTTGCTGAGCCCAAGCCTGCAGTTTAGGGGTCACGACTCAGGTATGCCTCTGAGGGTCCCAGCACATGTTTCTTATGTCCCTATGTAGGGTCCTTAGGGATTCTACACAGACCTCCAGGGTTCACACTGCTATTTGAGGGCTCCCTGCTCACCCTGGGCCTGGTCTCTTAGCGCCCGCCGCGCCGCCCACACTGGCTTCTGAGGGTCCCACCTTGGACTCGGAAAGCCCTAAAGCACCACATACACGTAACTATTTGGGGTGACCAGCGCCGATCTTCAGGATCCTAAGCAGGCTTCTGAGAGCCCACACTGACCCTGAGTGGCCTAAACTGGCCTGGAAGTCCCAAGCCTATCGCTAAAGGATCCCTTGCCGCTATGCCGTGCGAAATTTTGGTTCCGTTAAACGTCTTTTCTTCGCGTTTGCAGCGCTTTTTGCACACGAAAAACGAGAAACTACACTCTCGTGTGAACAAAACACCTCCTCTCACTGGAGCAAAGATGAATTACTTCCGATTCACACTTCCGACCTTCACTCTCCGCCGAAAGCCCAACTTAGCTTCAATCGGCGGCTGGGATAAGCCCTATGCATTTTACGTAGAACCTCTGCATGCATGCGTGAATGAAAGTTTCAGCAAGGTGATTCGATTAAGCTGAGCGTTTAACCTTTTTTTATGATCATGAGCGACGAGCGTCTGCACAGGGGCTCTCCAGAGTGCGTCGGCAAGCGCAGCCATTGTGATTCTACCGGTCGTTTTTTGTTCAAAAATTTAAAAAGAAAATGAATTTTCTTTAAAAAAATGGCAAGTCATAGCTACAAGGAAAACCTTGTCACCATCGTATTCCTCGTACCATTGCGCGTTGAATGATAGTAAAATGAATGAGTAACGACTGGAGGAAGGCAAGATTTAACACAAAAGTTGATTTTGCCCCCCCCAACCGAAAATCGCTGGCGACGCCTATGATTTAGCCCATGATAAGGCGATAAGCCTACGATATTTAGACATTTACGCATTGATACACTGAGCAAGTAGAAGTATCTATTGAAAAAGTTTACTTTAGTCTTTCTACTAAATTATAGCATTTCAGAATTATAGTCCTGATGGTACATACTACATACAAATGCGAATCATAAGAATTAGATGATTGACAAAGTATGTCCTGATCAATGTTTCATGATCCCTCACCTTGCAGACCCGGCGGCGTGTACTCCCTGCTCTCCCCAGTCCGCTCCCCACTCTTTCCTGAGACCGCAGCGGCCAGGGACCTGCCGCCTCCAGCTACTCCTGTCTGGGTCAGGAGGGTGGCTAACAGGGCAGCTAGCGCTCCGAAGGCGGCCAGGACGCCAGCGCCGCTGGTCAGACAGGAGCAGAACGGTCCGGATACAGAACCTGCCAGAAAACCGAATATGTTTCAGTCAGGAATGGCATGATTTTTATCCAAACTTTAGAGTTATTTTTGTTCCTAAACTGACTGTCTCAGGAAAGTGCACCGAAAGAAATTACCTACATTGGTTTTCTTTACTTTTAGCATCACCAATAGTGATGCACCAAATAAAGAGTAAATTCACGGAAACTATAATAAAATTTGCTTACCGTCCCTTCCCACGACATCCCCCGTTCTCTCGCTTCTCTTCGCTCTTTTGCTCTTCTCTTTTTGTTCATTATTTTCTGTCTTTTCAGCTTCCTCACACATTACATTCTCTACTACTCGTAATGCTAATCTCCACATAGTGTCATCGTTCTCTTCCCCTGAGCGAGGATCCGGCGTTTCCAAAGGCAGCTTCAGCGTGGTCGTTGAATTCAAGGTCGAGGTCAAGCTCGAGGTCACATCCGAGGTCAAGGTCGAAGATCTCCCGCCTCCTCCGCCCCCCTGGCCCAAAATTCCTCCAACGAAGAGGGCAGAGAGGATGGCGCTGGCGGCTGCCAAAGCCAGAGTGTTGTACCGGGAACAATCGCATGAAGAAGATATTGTGGGGTAGTGGTAGTTGCTGCTACCCCCGTGGCCAGCATAATCTCCATTGTAGACTCCATTGTAACCTTCGCCGCAAACCCCGTTGTGGCTTCCAGTGTTGTAACCTGCATGGTTGTTGCCTATATTGTTGTAACCTCCATTGACTTCATGATCGTTTCCTTTGCCATCTTTGAGCTCATTGCCGTACCCTTTACTGTTGTGGAGTTCATTGTTGTAGCTTCCAGTGTTGTGTCCTTTTCCATAATTGTTTATCCCATGAGCCGCGATACTGGAATATCCGACACCACTCACAGTTTTGTAGCCCTCACTGTGAGTAACAATGTGGTCAGGTAGGTGCTGGTATCCATCACTTAACCCTCCATCGTGGGCATAAGCTTGTGGATGGTATTTGCCCACTTGAGGCTGGTATACGTGCTGAGGAGGTCTTCCATGACCGCCAACCACTGCATGGTATTCATCGGTTACTGAAGTATGTTCAACATGTGTTACACCATGTTCGCCTTTTGGAGAGCCATAGTCATGGTGTTCTTCCTTTGGCGGGTCATACCCAGTATACGGGTCACCGTACCCGACATTCAGGTGGACATACCCATCCCCCATATCCCCGTAGAAAGACCCGTAGTGACCATACTTGACATACTCGTCATCTTTGTAATCTACATCGGGTAGACCGAGTCCGTCTCCGTGCTTTGCGCGGAGTTTGTTCTGCGCTCTTGAAAGCTGAGGAAGTCCTTCAATTGTAGCAAGAGGTGCTGCAGTAGGAGGAGCCTGTGACGTCATACCAATAACCTGTGACGTCACTGTCAGCCAGTCGATCAAGAGGGCTAGTATCCCGGGGATGGACATGACCGGATAGGATTTTTATATCACTAATAATCGTTTCTCATTTTCTCTCGGATCATCCCTTGGTTCTCGAGCTCGTAACTCATGTTTGGTTGATTAGCTCGGCTCAGGTGTTTGTGACTAAGGATGTCCGACTTTGAGTGCGGGTGAAAATTTCCACATCATCAGCTTCTGCCACTCTCTGCAGTCTGTGTCCACTTCACTTCTTGCTCATTGACGTCCACTGTCCACCTTTCCACTATTCAGCTTAAATTCAAGCTTCAGTCCTTGAACGTCCACCTATCCGCTTATTTCGCTAGCCTTTCAATCTTTTTTGTCAACCGTCCATTACTCTGTCTACATTAATTGCAAAGCTAAATCCACTTAGGTCATCCACGTTTCCACCACTATGTGCACCTCTACCTTCCACCTTATCCCTACTCGTCCACCGGGCTCACTACACCTTAATGTCCACCTATCCACTCAGTCCTTCCACCTTTCAAACTTTGCGTCAACCCTTTCTGTCCATCTTTCCACCGACCACCACTTAGACCACCTTCAACGGTCGCTTCTCCACCACTCTTTGTCCACTGTCCACTTTCCACAAACAATCCACTCCACTCCACTCGACTCCACAAAGTCCACCCAACAGCCGGCCTTTTCGACTTCCAAGCCCGAGCTTTCCTACTGGAGCCTCTCTGTCCGGCCAACTGCTGAACCAAACTCTGAACACGGATCGCCGCATCACGTGACGCCGCATCACACAGCAGTCACGCTGAGTCACGAACAGTCACGGTCACTCACAAGCGTCACCGCTGTCACGAGAGCCCCGGATGGTCACGTTTTGTCACTGAAGGTTGTGTTTCGGGTCATGTTTTAGAGTTAGCTTGGTCACGAGTCTATGGTGATCTTCTCCGTTAGTCGTTGTTTGACATTGACCGTACCAGTTCGTAAAGTCACGTGACTTGTCGGTCACGTCTTTGACTAGTCACGTGGTCAGCGGACTTGGAGCGGCGTCAGATTGACGAAGATCACGTGTTGGAAGCAGTGAAGCGAAGCAAGAGTCACTTGATGAATTGCACTGATTGTGACTCAGCAAATACGTCGGCAGACAGAGCTGAGAACTGTATGGGTGGATGAGAATAGTTGTTGTTTTGTTATTACACGGAAGTCGGAACCTTTAACCCTATTCCCGGCGGGCTCCGCCGGGACAAGAAACTGGCGGGGGGGCCGATTCGGCCCCCCCTTCAGATCTCAAAAACTACACATCGCAGCGACAAATGGCGAACGGCGTTTGATAGGTCGTTTAAAGATCTACAACTTTTACATAAAACATTTTCAGGTCAGGTCAATATTGAGGTCACCAGAGGTCATCAACGATAAAATGTTTTGGAATTAGTTACCCATATAACTTTTAAACTAAGAAACATAGAGACATAAAACCAATACATTTTTGTTGCTCTCGCCCAGGCGATGCGAAATAAGTATGTGATGACCTTCACAGGTCAATTTGAAATTTGACCTGAGGTCAAGGTCAGGTCATTCATCAATGAGGTTGTGGGGTATGGTCATGCTGCATACCAAACGACGCGCCTTGACCAGGCGAGCAGTTTTTTTTTCTAAGCCGCCGCCCATGATCAGACGACCAGAAGTGTCCACCCACTGACCCACGCGACAACAGCACCTTACGTTAACACCTCCCAAGACAAAATATGAAGAAAGTCGCGACACTCCCTGCTAAGAAAAAGGAAAGCAAACAAAAACAAAGCTAAATACAATACTTAGTAAGTTAGTAAATTGTCATAAGAAGAGGCAAAGAAGTCAAGACTAAATGTAGCTTGACTGGCCGCTACTCCATCCCCAAAGAAAATAGTGAGAAGGAGAGAGTGATCCAGGGGTTAGTGGTAATAAGCGCATGCAAAGCTTGCATTATTGAAGAGGGACAGAGCCTAGTCATACCCGGAGGAGTCAGATCCTCACCGAAAAGGGATACCGAGCTAAGCAAGCTTGTTGCTCGGTAGACAGTTTGGTACCACTTACAAGTCTTTAGCACCATCATGTCGTGATTTATTGACAGAAAAACGATTTATGACGTCACATGACCTCAGATGACCTTTGCCGGTGCCCCTGTCAATTAGCGGCACCAGAATCATCACCGATGAGATAATCTTCCATAATACTGAAAGAATTGGGTGGTTTTGACTCGTTTACACGAAGCAGGAGGCGTTTCAATATTTTCCCATAGGCTTGCAATGTAAAGGTCACGAGTCTGGCCTGACCTCAGGTCACAGATATGAAAATTCTGAGATATACAAATTGCATATACTTGTACCCTAACTAAAGCCTGAAGATAAGAAATTGATCGGTCAACAACTCTAGCTCTGGCGTGATTGCAAACTTTTCTGAGGTAGGGTCACCAAACCGCCTCTGGTGACCTGACCTGAGGTCAGATCAACTCAAAATATTCAGAAATGTTGCGTAAAAGCCTTTTGGGAAAAGTCAGAAAATTTGAGCTTCCTAGCTCAAAGCGTTTGGGAGAAATAACCAAAAAACCTCAGGGGGGGGGGGGGCTCCTGAGGCTCCCCTCCGCCAGGAATAGGGTTAAAGGCATCGATTTGTGTGATGCATGTCCGTTCCCTCGATATCTTTGCTAGCTACATGTGTACCTAATCGTTAAATGCTATTTTTAGGTGCTCCTGAATTATTTATTGGTGTGCTGTATTTTTATGTGTTTCTTGTAGACACTCGTGTCTCTAATTATCCTACTGGCCTCCTACTGTGTTTTAGTCCCATGTTGTTTTCAAAATCACTTCTAAAATCTATTAGGTACTATAGGTCTCATAGTTTATTACTATTCCTAGGCAGTACTTCTCCGATTCTCGCACCATGTTAAGCAGGTACTTTTGTACTCCCGTACTACCTCAACCATCTCCGGAACCTCCATAGTTACACTGGAGGCCAGCCCGTCAGCTCCTACCCACAAAAACACAACACATATTTTACACTCCAGTGACCACGAACTCTTGTAACTGAGCTCCTAACGGTAAGACTCGGACGGGCGACAATGATTGGCGCGGTGAAAAGTGCTGTCTGCGAGCTGCTCTGAATGCGTGATAACTGACGCGGTTAGCCATGCCTCACGGAGCCGTGCTTCAGGTGCTACACATGAGGTAAAATCGCGTAGGTACAGCCCTCTGCAGACTGTGTGGTAGGTATTCTTTTTTTTTCGCCAAAACCGATAATAACTCAAAGGCTAAGTTATCAGTCGGTCGGATCTCATTGCATATAGATGCGCCATGCTCCACTCCTTCGATTGGGTCTATCACGGAACAAAGTATACGCCTGGTGTAGCAACAAAATGCAAAAGTTCGTTTTGGGGGCGGATATAAACTTTTGTGTGTTGTTGCCAAACTAGATGGAAAATGTATACCAAAATAAGCCCAATCTAAGGTGCGGAGCCTCGTGCGTCTTGCTGTTACGATGTCCGAGTGACCGTTAGCATAGTATTCGCGTTATTCTCGGTTTTGTCGAAAAAAAAAGAATACCTACCTCAGTTTGCAGAGGGCTGTACTTGTGCCAGTGCAAGCCTGACCAGATAGGAGCAAACTGAGTCGGACTGGGAATTGGTTGCCAAAATTGGTTGTGGGCAAGTTATTCACGATCGCTATCATTGCCATGTCACATGTATGTTTTTGTGTCTAAATAAAGATATAGCCATTTATACTCGTAGCTGTTTTATTTTTCTCTGCGTTACCTAATACCTACCTACTTCTTTCATTGTTGACAAAGTAAGCCGACAGGTCAGATTGGTAAATGCACGTCAAACATCAGTCGCAATTTCACATATTACCGAACAGCAAAACACCCGTCAAGCTACCGTCACTTAGTGTCCATCAGACCAGGGCTACAGAGTCGATGGATTTTCGGCGACTCCGACTCCGACTCCGGCTTTCAAAAACCAACTCCGATTCCGTCTCCGACTCCGGGCAGGACTGTCGAATCCGACCGACTCCAACTCTCGACTCCGACTCCGCAGACCTGGCAGGGCTGCGGACTGCGGAGTCGACGGATTTTCGGTGACTCCGACTCCGACTCCGGCTCAGGTTTCCAAAATCGACTCCGACTCCGACTCCGGTTACAACTGTCGACTCCGACCGACTCCGACTCCGACTCCGACTCTGCAGCCCTGCTGATCAGAGTGGCGCGAAGATCAGCTAAGCTGGTCTGATCTTCATCTCGGTCTTCATGAGGTGTGTCAGACCCAGCCACGCGCCCCACCAGATTCCCCTGGGGTCGCCTCCAGGAGAGACATAGCGTCCGTTAACCCATATATGCATGAATTAATTTTTTGTCGAGTATTTGTATGAAACTTTCTAGCATTGTTAAACAACATGTTACTAAGCTGCTGACATCAACTGTTTTGTTTTTACATTTAGTGCTTGCCTGATATGCTCGTTCAAAGTGACGTACAAAAATGTACGTCTATGCCAGGTGTCAACAAGACAATTGTGACGTCTGCCGCCGCCGTCCTAAAATAATACATCCGACAGCCCTAATACAATGCTAACGTCTTTCGTACTTCAGAAGCGATGTATGAGGGATGGGTTGGGGTGGGGATGGGGTTGTGGAGGGGGTAGGGTGACGTCATGTCATCGTTAACCCGGGCGAGGGGAATAACTTGTGTTGTATGGTCAAATATGATGTATGATATGTTGTGTTGCATTAGAGACCCTTGGAAATGGTAGTTACAATTCATACGTTGAATTAGGAAATAGATGTAGATCATGTATGATGAAAATAAGGAAATTTGCAAAGCACAACTCGATTATGTCAACATTTACCGTTGTGGTGTTCTGTTACGGACTGGTGTCCCTCTTTCGTTCCGTACCGTACGAGTGTGCCAGTGTCACCTAGCGGCAGTTCTGTTAATTGCAGGTTGTGGGGGTGGCGCTGAGGGCGAGTGACGTGTCCGTAGGCCGGCCGGCGGGGCAGTCGGTTGGCGACGGTGGTCACGAATGGTGACGGTCTGTGCCGTGCGCGTTTTGAGTTCTTCCTTTAAACCGGACTGTATATATCGCGTGGGTGGTGCAATACACTACAGTGGCGACGAGGAACTGAGATCCTTCTGCGCTAAGTGATAACAGTGATCGCCGCGATGGACTGTTTGCGTGCGCCAGCGCCATTTCTAGTGGCGCCAGGACGGCCGACCACGCCCTGGTCCCAGTGGCTTGGCGAGTTCAGGATTTTCGCCGTGGCGAGTGGTTGGGACGAGTGGACTGTGCAGCGACGAGAGGCCCTCCTATTACACTGTGTGGGACAGGAGGCGCGGCGTCTCTATTTCGCGGCGGCGAAACCGGCGCAGGGCGTGGCACCGGGAGCGCAGGAGGCGGCGATTCCGGCGCAGGAGGAAGATGGCGTCAAGGAGGAAGGACAACCGACTGCAGCAGTCGACCCGGTGGCTGCGATCTCTGCAGTGTTTCAGCGGCTGTTTCCGGAGACACGAGCGACTCATTCCGAGAGAATGCTGTTCCGGCGGTGTTACCAGCTGGACAGGTCTCCAGCGGTGTACCTCACTGAGCTGCAGGACCTGAGTTCCAGGTGCGCCTTCGGCGATCTCCAGGAGCAGCTGATCTGTGAGCAGTTCATCGAGGGCTGCAGGGACGACAGGTTGAGAGGGCGGCTGTGTCGGGAGCCAGCTCTGACTGTGTTGCGCATCCTCGAGGTGGCAGAGGAGCTGGAGGTGGCTGCTGAGCGACAGCGGCTGGTGGGTGGAGGTGGAGCTACGCGGGCACCAACCTCTCCCCCGGCTCAGCTGGAGATAGCTGCAGTGACTGCTGCTCCCAGGAAGGGGGTCTCGCCGTGCTGCAACTGTGGCGGTCCCCACCGGACTGCTGATCCCTGCTGTCCAGCTCGTTGGAGAAGGTGCCACAACTGCCAGCAGAAGGGCCACTACGCCAGATTCTGCAAGGAACCACCTAAGAAGACGAAGCAGACCAAGAGGAAGCCAGTGAGGACTGTTGAAGTGCTGGCCGTGACGGATGACGACCGGAAGAACCTGTGGACCGAGCTGCGGGTGGACCAGCAGCCACTGCGGATGCTGGCTGACACTGGCTCGGCCGTGAGCATCCTACCGTTGTCCGTCTACAGGAAGCAGTTCCGCCATCTGCCCCTCCTGCCCACTGCAGTGCGCCTGGAGGCCTACGGAGGGTCATCGCTGCTGGTGCAGGGGGTGGTGCAGGTGACAGTGCAGGCGGAGAACGGCAACAGCTCCCAAGTTTCACTGTACGTGGTAGACGCTGGCGTGCCCCTGCTGGGCAGGGATCTGCAGGAGAAGCTGAAGTTGTCCGTGATTCACGGGGCGACTGTGTGTGCTATCAAGGAGGAGCAGATGCTAGAGGAGCTGCCGAGTCTCACTGGGTTCGTGCACAGGGTGAGACTGAAGACGGAGGTCAACCCAGTACAGCAGCGGCTGAGACCTCTACCGTACGCCGTGAGGGAAGAGGTGCGGGATCATCTGTTGAAGTTGCAACAGGCTGGAGTCATCGAACCAGTCGACGCATCCCCATGGATCTCTCCCATAGTGGTGTCCAGACGGCGGAACGGGAAACTGAGGCTGTGTGTGGATCTTCGAGAGGTCAACAAGGCGGTGGAAGCCAGCGGACATCCACTCCCCGACATGCAGGACATGTTGGAGCAGCTTCAGGGTGCAACCATCTTCAGCAGCCTTGACATGAAGTCAGCATACCATCAGCTGGATCTACATCCGGATTCAAGGTCGCTGACGACGTTCATCACCCATCAGGGACTGATGAGGTACAGGAGGTGTCCCTATGGGCTGAAGAGTCTGCCACAGGCGTTCCAGAAGGTGATGGAAGCCATCCTACGTGGTCTGGAAGGAGTGCAGGTGTACCTAGATGACGTCATCATCTACGCTGCGACCTCCAACCAGCACGAGAGGCGACTGACGGCTGTGCTGAAGAGGCTCAGGGAGCACCAGATCACGCTCAACATCGAGAAGTGCAAGCTGAGGAGAGAGCAAGTGGAGTTTCTGGGGTTCATCATCTCCAAGCAGGGGGTGGCAGTGAACCCAGACCGCATCAAGGCTCTCCGAGAACTGCGAGCACCTGCTAGCCTGAAGGACCTGCAGGCCATGCTTGGCTTGTTCGGCTTCTACAGCCGATTCGTGCCGGCGTACAGCACGCTAGTGGAGCCACTGCGGTGTCTGCTGAGGAAGGGGGCGCCACCCTTCCAGTGGACTGGCGAACTTCAGGCGGTGATGGACGACGTCCGGCAGCGGATCCTGGGCAGCAGAGCGCTGGCCATGTACGACCCAACGCTGCCGACCCGAGTCACCACAGACGCCAGTGACGTGGGATTGGGGGCCGTGCTCTCTCAGGCTCACCCGGACGGAGAGAGAGTGGTGAGTTTTGCATCATGCAGTCTCACCCCAGCTCAAAGAAGATACAATGTCACGGAGAGAGAGGCCCTGGCATGTGTGTGGGCCGTGGAAAAGTGGCGGAAGTATCTCTGGGGTAGGCCGTTTTGCCTACGAGTCGATCACGCGGCTCTCCAGACGCTGATGACGTCACCGGGGGTGGGCCGAGCCGGCCTACGGGTGGCACGGTGGGCGTCACGTCTCATGGCATACGACTTCACCGTGGAGCATGTCAGAGGCGGTGACAACCCAGCTGATGGCCTCTCACGACTGCCAGGAGCAGAGGAAGGCGAACTGGATGATGATGTCGTGGCGGTGGCGGCGGTGACTGCCCAGCTCGGAGCAGTGCAGCGGGACGAGCTGCTGGAAGCGACACAGACTGACCCAGTGCTGTGCCAGCTGGTGCAGCAGATCCCACGGCGGTGGCCGCGACGGCGCCGCGACTGCCCGGCAGAGCTGCAGCCCTTCTACAACTGCCGAGAGGAGCTCAGCCTAGTGGGAGACCTGGTCGTCCGTGGTCAGCGGGTGATCGTGCCGGCGGCGCTGCGGACGAGGATGGTGTCCCTGGCTCACGAAGGACATCAAGGGATCGTCCGAAGTAAGCAGCGGGCTCGTGACATCTACTGGTGGCCCAAGATGGACACGGACATAGAAGAGGCGGTGAGAAACTGCGACGTGTGTGCCGACGTGGACAAATCGGCTCGGACTCGCAGTGCGCCGCTACACCCTGTGCCGCTGCCAGGAGCGGCATGGGAGAAGGTGGGCGTGGATTTTATCGGTCCAATGGAAGCGCGCCGCCAGCACCAATACGCAGTAGTGCTGGTAGACTACTTTTCCAAATGGATAGAAGTCGGCTTCTGCACAGAACCCAGCACGGAGGCGGTGGTGCAGTTTCTGGAGACGTTAGCATCTCGAGAAGGTTACCCGAAGGAGCTGGTGTCCGACAACGGGACACACTTCACCTCAGCAGCGTTCGCAGACTACCTGAGGAGTGTCGGCACGCGCCACATCCGCGTCACGCCGTACCACCCTGCCGGGTCAGGTGCGGTGGAGCGTGCGAATCGCACTGTGAAAAGTGCTCTCCAGGCGGCGGACCGGAGCGGCGAAGATCGAGCGTGTTATCTGCAGAAGTTTCTGCAAACGTACAGGAGCACGCCTCACGCCACGACGGGGCTGAGTCCAACCGAGCTTCTGCACGGACGGAAGCTGAGGACACGTCTGCACGCGGCGGCTCTTCCCACGGAAGAACCGCAAGATCGTGAGCTGCGAGACAGAGTGCAGAAGAGGCAGAAGAAGCAGAAGAGGTACGCTGACGAGCGGCGTGCAGCTGAGACACCACGGTTCCAGGTCGGCGACTGGGTCCGGTGCCGGCTGGTGCCGCGTCCCAAGAAGGGACGGCCACGGTACTCCGAGCCGAGACGGGTGGAGTCTCGCCTGGGACCAGTCAGCTACAGGCTAGATGACGGTTCCCGGATCCACGCAGAGCGGCTGACGACAGCTCGGGCGCCGCAGCAGTCTCAGGCTGAGCTGCACGTGGATCAAAGCGGCCAGCCGGGGGCTGGTCAGCGGAGTGCGGTGTCTCCGACGTCTGTGCCTCGCCGCGGGGAGCGGCTGGAGGCCGACGACTGGCGGCACGCGGAGGACGACGTGCCACTGGAGGACGGACAGGCTGTGTCACTGGGGGTCGGCCGGCGACACACCGAGGCCAGCCGGGGTCCCGCGGAGGACGGCGTGGCTGTGTCACCGGAAGACGCAGAGGACGCTCGGGAGCGGGAGGCGTCACCTCCGGCGACGGAGCGGCAGGCAGAGCAACAAGACGCTGGCGTGCTGCTGTCGCCGCGCGAGGCAGCGAGCGGTGCTGGGCTGGTGGCGGTCGAACCTGCTCTCCAGCCGGGCGCGAGAGTGAACTCCGGGACGCAGCCGGTGAGGAGGTCCCAGCGTACGAGACGTGCGCCAAATAGACTCTAACTTTTTCCAGGGGGAAGAATGTGGTGTTCTGTTAAGGACTGGTGTCCCTCTTTCGTTCCGTACCGTACGAGTGTGCCAGTGTCACCTAGCGGCAGTTCTGTTAATTGCAGGTTGTGGGGGTGGCGCTGAGGGCGAGTGACGTGTCCGTAGGCCGGCCGGCGGGGCAGTCGGTTGGCGACGGTGGTCACGGATGGTGACGGTCTGTGCCGTGCGCGTTTTGAGTTCTTCCTTTAAACCGGACTGTATATATCGCGTGGGTGGTGCAATACACTACAACCGTCTACTGAAAACTTGTCTTATGTACATAATAGTCAACATAGTAGATCTATAAAAAGAGCACGTTGTCAATGGCGATCAGGAGGCGTTCTGCTGCTGGCCACCGACGCGGTGACCCTGTGAGTGTGCTCCACTGTGGCAGTTACAGTCCGGCGCCCGGCGCGCTCCATGCTGACTACCTGACTGCAGAGCTTCTTGAGGAGACAGAAGATGTAGCCGTTCCGCTGGGGGCCTTCGCCCAGGACGTCTGCCTCGTCCACGCAGCTGACGCGTCGGTCGTCGTAATGGCACCACCTGTCCCGTCCCACACTGTACACGTCAGACACTGTCCCGAGCGCGTGGCCCCGCTGTAATGACTAAAGACGGCCATCAGCCGGACGTAAAGTCGCCGGCATGGTCAACGGAGCAGAGCGACTGGTCGCCCTCGACTTAGAACTCGGAGAGGTGCGTGTGTCCAGGGGCGTCGGCCGGCTCTTCCTTCCCCAGTGACGGCATGATGGTCTCTTGGAACTCGTGATCCTCGACCACGTCCATCCAGCGGATAACAGCCGCACTTCAGCCGTTGTTGGCACTCGTAAATGCTTCGATGGTCTGATTGGACTTCTTCTTGAAGGCGTTGATGTCGGTGAACTTGTTCGCCTTCAGAAGGCGATTCCCTCACATGGTACCCGTGCCATGGAACTGGCGCTTCTGGATCTCTGCTGCAAAACCGATCATCAGGGTCAAGCTTGGTGCTGCTTTGGAAGTGACATACATCCATTATCATCCCGAACCGGTTGAGCCGGTGGGTGCGACCAGTTACGGGCTCAGTTACGTCTTTACGGCTCAGTTACGTCAGTTACGGCTCAGACCAGTTACGTCAGGCGGGCTGGGTCAGCATTCTCTTCGTCGCTAGAGTCTTCGTTTGTGTCGACGCGAACTTCCGGCGGCTCTAGGACGACGACCGTGACATCGGCGACTCGACTTCGCTCCTCGATGCCATCCAGAACAGGGCTGCGGAGTCGGAGTCGGAGTCGAAGTCGGTCGGAGTCGACAATTCTGACCGGAGTCGGAGTCGGAGTCGATTTTGGAAGCCGGAGCCGGAGTCGGAGTCAGAATCACCGACAAACCCATCGACTCCGCTGACCTGGCAGGGCTGCTGAGTCGGGAGTCGGAGTTGGAGTCGGTCGGAGTCGATAGTTCTACCCGGAGTCGGAGTCGGAGTCGGAGTCGGAGTCACTGAAAATCCATCGACTCCCGCAGCCCTGATCAAGAACATCGTTGAGGCTCACATTTGCCATCAAACCAAAGCATAAACGTGTTTGATGTTTGGGAAACAAAATGTAACGGATATGCATAGACGTACATTATTGTACGTGCGTTTTTGTGAAACATACTATTTTTGGATTCGCTTGGTAAGCAAAATTAGCATTATAATGACACCACTCATGAAGTTAGGGTCATGCTTGAGCAGATTGCTGGCAACGAAAGCTAAGCCGGGAAAAGCACTTAACTGTAATTAAGAACACTTGGCTCACCCTGGATCGAGCGTCTGAACGGGTGAAAATCTTCCCGTTGCGACATCAACAAACCGAATGTCTCAAACTCAACACTGAATGCATTGGAACCGTGTTTTTTGGTATTCACCTGACGGCTAACAATGTAAATGATTTAGAACGACCGCGTTTGATGGCTCATTAGCTCTATTTCTATAAAGATGGCACACATTGGTCACCTCAAATTGACGTACATTTATGTACGTCTATGCATATATGGGTTAAGGTTGCTCAGCCCGCAGCTCCCGTACCACCAGGCACCCTGATATTCGTGGGCGCAGTTGGTCTCCGCGTCTTCCGGGATCCTGTCGTGGGTCGAGAATGTGCTGTTGACGCCGTACTCCAGACCATCGCCGGCATCTCCTGAGTAGTTGGATACACTGAGCCTGTATCCGTCCGACTCTGAAGAGACGCTGAAGTTGGTGTAAACGGCGAAAGCTTGGTCACCATCGAAGGCGTCGAGGTCCACTCTCAGTACGTACTGCCGATCTGAAACGGAAGTCAGGTGCCAGACGTGTTCAAGTCCCCACCAGAACTCCCCAGTCAGTACTCCGAAGCCTGTCTTGTAGTCGCTCCAGCCGCGGTAGAAGTCCTTGCGCGGTCTGATGTCGTCTCTGCGCTGGATGACCGTCCATCCTCCTCCGTCTGTGTCCATGTCACAGCGAGCCCGCACTGGCCGGGAGCGGTCGGGGTAGACGAGGTAGGTTGCCGTCGGCGAGTCTTCCGGCAAATCGCTGCAGTCGCGGGGATGTAGCAGGCTGTCTGACGAATTTTGCTCGGTCTTTTCTTGAGCGGGCTGTGAGCTCAGCTCAGGCGACTGAGATTGCTGAATAATAGCTGTGATTTTGGAGAACTCAGATTCATGGTCGTAAATACGGTTAGCGAGCTTGTCAATCAGTGAGCTTTGAATTTCCAGCTCGCTTTCGAGCTTGGCTTGCTGGCTCTTTTGATTGTAAATTTGTTTATACATCAAATCGTACAGCTCATCGGCGTTCGACCGGAGTTGAACCACCTCTCCTTCCAGTGACTCTACTCGAGACTCGAAGCTCCTCTCCAGCGCCTCCACCCGCGACTCCAGTCTACTGACGATTGAGCGCATTTCTTGCTGGACCACCTGCGCTAAATCCTGGTCGCCAGTAGTCTGTTGATGTTGCTGTTGCTCCTCTGCAGTGGCTATCGCACAGATCACAACCAACCACCAGAGCACCGTAGTTTTCTGCCGCCAGGCCGCCATTCTCCCACGAGGAGCCTCTCCAAGATCTGATCAGAGGAGCTACGCTAACTGCGGGCCACCAGTGACTGAGATCTTTCTGTGAGCTCTCCACTGCGGGGACTGCCGTGGCGCCGGAGACTGATATGCCACGAGTGCGCCAGAGCTCTGTGAGAATGATCACTACCAGACGAGCCCTGTATGCTAACAAATCCAAACGTTGAGGCCGCTTTAACTAAACATCGGAAGTGCGTTAGTGAGGTTTTGTAATCTGTGGTCATCACGGATGGGTGAAGATCGGTGGACTGTGGTGGTGTATGTACATTTCTGTGACACATCTAACGGAAGATGGTGTCTTGTATAAGACTTGGTTACAATACATGATGAACTTGAAGTTTTGTGTGTGTAGGGTAGGGGAAGGAGGGTGAATTGCGCCACCTTAAGGAAAAACGTTAATTGCAAGAAAAGTGCTGGAGATATAAGCATGCACTGGTAACCATTTCAAAGGGGAGCTCATTGGCTACGATTTAAGAGCCTCCCGATCAATTAAGAATGTTTCGTTTGCTTCTGACAGCTGCTTTTTCAGAAGCATGAAAAAGGGCGCATTTGCCAACAACCGCTGTAAATTGCGCCAGGGGGATGGCGCAATTAGAACCCAATTGCGCCCTATACTTTAACATGGCTAAGTGAATGAGACGGAATGCATACACCCCGGCAATCTAATGTCATTGCGGCTTACTTAAACATTTATAATGTTATTCAGGCTGGATGAATAATAAATGTAAATATAAATCGCGATGTTTTTTGCCCAGGTAGATAACTTTACATGTGTCCGTACGCTTGTAAAAGTGCAACGAAAACGTTTACTGTAACCGACTAGATATATGTGAACTTATGCGCCTATACAGTTAAATTTTCAATCGGTTCTCTCAAAATTAATAATTTTTATCGTTTTGACAACTTAATGACATCAGTTTTTACTTTTTTATCATAGCTGTCACTTCTCACGCCTGAGTCCATGTTGAAAATGTCGTATTTTGTCAAGTACACCACAAGTCGTAGCCTAAATGGCAGTTGCATTATAAGTTTGACGATAGAGATAATTTGCGGACTGACGACAGCGGGCTGCTCCCTTGCCTGACATTAAACTCCTTCTTTATTGCAATCAGTTAATGATGCATTCATACTGTCGTGATACAATGGCTTCACCATTATTCTATTTGCGCCCCCCTGGCGCAATTGCCATGGGCGCAATTAAAATTGAGGTACTTTTTAATAAAAGCATAGAAGTTATCATTAAGATGTTGCAGGAAGTTTACGGTTTCAGTGAAATACAATGAAAAAAGGGTTTTTCTTTCTAAATATCACTCTGAAAATCACACAAATAACGTAAATTTTTATAGCCAACGGTTCAAAGTACTGCAAAAAAGTTAAGAAAACGCCATAACATTTTTGATGGCGTAGTGAGCTTTGCTGATTGGCTTCATCGGAGTGTTTGGGCCATAAAATGAACAATCCAGTGGTGAAAACAATGTTTTCGAACACAAAATTATAAACATGCCATTGAATCCGTGGGAATGTTGGTGGGCGCAATTGGTTAGGAGGGCGCAATACACCCACTTTCCCCTATAGTGGTGCCAGTTAGGTACAGAAAATCGGAATACCGATACCAAACCAAATACCAACCAAAACCACGTGAGAATACCGAAACCGAACCAACTTGGGAATATGAGGGAAATACAAACTTTTTACCAAATTTACAGCCTCTTATACATTATTGAAGATTGATGATACCAACAAAATACCAAAAACATTAGGATTGTAATACCAAATACCTGATACCAAGTTGGTATGGTTTGGTATCGGTATACCAAAACGTTGGTATCCGATTGACATCTCTAGTCGGGTAGAAGGTGGTAAGACGCTCAGTCCGACCACCCCAATGGTCGTGTAACCCCTAACATTGAATGTGAGATGTAAAATTGGCCATAAAACATATAGCATAAATTTAAATTTAGTTGACCACACGACCCTAGCATAGTTGGGTTAATATTGTGATCTGACCTCTGTGACCTGACCTGGCATAAGTGACCTTCTAAGCAGCATATGTATAAGGCGACCAGCGCTGCATAGATGATTTTTGATAAGATGCCTTTTGTTTGATGTTATAACGCATTCCTTAGAAGGCGTACCATATTTATTTTCTAAAAATGGCATTCAGAGTGTTAAACTAAGGTCAATATCAAGTCTACCCATCACAATTATATGTGCACTGGTTTAGTGGTTATGAACAACAGACATTCGTCCTGAAGAACACGGAAATATTATGGCAAATTCAAGTGGACAAATTATGTAACTTCCTCGACCTATCAATTTTTAAATTCATTATGAAGATAATGAAAGTGATTAAAATTCGCGCATCTCTGACTGGTTTCAATGTCTTTCTGTTTGTGACCAATTAGCTTAGGGGGCATCAATTATTTGAACAAGCGGCTGTCACCTATTGATAATATCTCTTCAAACCTTTCCTTTAGCAGTAATAACTTAATTGCTGAGCCCACGACCTGTTTGCCTCTGAACGCACTGTCATTTGAGCCCAATTACCCTCCAGTCCAGTGCCGTGGCTGTAGGAAGCGGGAACTGCAGTTCCTCCCCCGGGACGGTACAGCAACTGGAGCGGTTCCAATAAAGCAGTGGCGGCCACACCTGACCACCCCACTCTCAGCCATGGCTCGAACGGACGCCGTCCCGCCGCTGCCGCTGATGACGCCGCTGATGACGCTGATGACCATGATGACGCTGATGACGCTGCTGACGTCAGCGGCCGCGGCTCTCTACGGCTGGCAGCAGGCGGTGACCCTCTCCGGAGCGCACGTGCAGGCCACCACCGCACCGTCAAAGACCACCTGTGGGATCAAATGTGAGGCCCAATACCTCCACGATTGTACCGGCTTCAGTTATGAGCCGGATGACGGCACGTGTCGTCTGCTGTCTGGAGGCTGCCCCGGTCCGGCCGTCGATGGACAGCAGGGCATCTATTTGAGTGCTCTGCGCCTTCCAGGTAAGAATGTTTGGAAACCTTATATTTGGTGTGATAGATGTGTGATATTTACCCATGCAAATTAGCGTTCAAAGTTAGGAATTAGCTGTAAAAACCAATGTCTGGTAGACTGGATGCTTGTTAACCCTCGCCCGTATTGGTCTTTTGTATTGGTGTTTTAAGTGTAAAACTGGTTTACTCGAGGGTTCTGAAAATGTCGAGATCGGCCGCTTTTCAGCGAATTATTCACGATAAACCGAGGCAGAAGATGTCCGTTCGATTCCCCCTCCCTTTCATCCTGTGTATAAGTGTTAAGTGCGAGGTTTGAATACGAGTGTAATTTTGTTCATTATAAACGGTGTTACATTTTCAATTATTATTATTTTTTGTTAAAAACGTTCATTCCAATTTAGTTGATTGTTTCATCATAAGGTCTTTGCAAGAAAAACACATATTTTATTTATCATTCTATCCAAAAAGGGATATGATTTCCAACTGACAACATCCATAAAATAAACGCCTAAAAGTATTATAACCCGCGCCCTAGTGGCGGTCTCAGCCAACTTCGCCATAGTGGGGGGGGGGGGGCATATGTTGTCACCCACCTCTAACTCAAAAACTAAGAGGGCTAGAAAGACACGGTAAAAAGCAGTCGATAGCTCTCAATGCGTACGTTTGAAAGTATTTCGGTCATTTTTCATCTTAGAGCAATATTGGGATCACCAGAGGTCATCGAAGGTCAAAATTTGCCAAACTTCATTATACCTATTTGTCAGAAAACTTGCCGTTATCTCAGGAACCACGATAGCTAGAAAAACACATGAAAAGCAATCGATAGCTTTTGAATTCTTCTTTTGATAAGATCATTATCAAAATTTACCTCAGGTCAACGGTTAAGCCTCCATAGGTCAAACATTGTGAAAATATGTGAAAAGCGATAATGTGAACACATATATATTGCACAAACCGGTTTCGATATCACTTCATCAGTGTGCAAATATATAAATAAAACACACAAAATACAAAACGGAGACGAAATAGGTACAGCACGTACAGCAGAGCAAATTAATTTCAAATACATTCATATGACCTCATGTGATTGAGATCCCAAGACGCTTCCGCACCAAAAGAACGGCTAAACTTTTTCCCAAACGTATGTCACCAGCTTTGGAATTTACACACAAACAAGATTCAATGAGGGACGATTCAATCGTTTTTCTATCGGACCTACTTAACCTATCTCGTATGATCTCAGTGCGATCCCAATCAGGTAAACTACCACACTTTTCGGCATGTTTCACCATTGCATTGTTAATGTTGTGGTTCCTAAAATCTCTCTTGTGCTCCATTAACCTGTTCTTAAGCCCTCTCGACGTTTCACCGAAATAAGGCTGTGTACACCCCTTGCACGGTATTTTATACACTAAACTTGTTTCACTACGGTCACACTTTTTCTTTTTTGCTACAACCTGACCAATCTTCTCCCCAGCCTTTTCCACAATCTGAATATCGGAGCACTTCAACATCTTTGATAATGCTTCACAATTCTGTGACCTGGGTACAACAACTATAGCGTTCTTTGTCTTTCCGTTTGTTTCGTTTCCCGTCCTATTCTTGATCCTTTTTGCCTTATTATAGCATTCAATTATAAATGCCCTGGGGTACCTCAAACCTCTAAAAACGTCAGTGATATGATCACATTCTTCCTTCAGATTTTCGGGACTACATATTCTCATCGCTCTGAGGAAGAATCCAATCACTACCCCCGATTTCGTTCTCCTGCTATGGGCTGAAAAGAAATGAATATAGTCCTCTTTGTTTGTGATTTTCCTATACACTTTGTATCTGATGCCGCTAGGCGTCCTCTCAATATGTACATCTAAGAAAGGTAAAGTATTGTTAGTTTCTTCTTCTAATGTAAACTGGATCCTCCTTTCCACAGCGTTCAGCTCAGCTAACTTTTCACTAAGATCAAGATTGTCTGGCACAACTAACAGGATGTCATCAACATACCTATACCAAACAACATCACCTCCCATGACGTTAAAATAATGGTCGGTCTCCATCATCTCCATGTATAGACATGCCGCCACTGGGCTTAATGGGGACCCCATGGCCAGACCGTGTATCTGTTGAAATTCTTCCCCGTTGAAAGAGAAAACCTGAAAGTCTAAACACAGTTGCACAAGCTGAATAAAGTGACTCTTAGTGACGGGGAAGTTTTCATCTGGGATGTTTTGAATGGCCTTCTTAATAGCAATGATCGCCTTTTCTACAGGGACACTGGTGAATAGCGCCTTAACGTCAAAACTAGCAAATTTCTTGCCACTCAAGTCTAGCTCACTTAGACGACTTAGCAAATCACCGGAATTCTTTAAATGAGAATCACTAACCGTTCCAAGTAACTGAGTTAGCGGTCTAGCTAGGACCTTTGCCAGGCGATGCGGAGCGCTTCCGATACCCGATGTAATCGGTCGCATTGGGATTCCGGGCTTGTGTACTTTAGGCAGTCCTCTCATCCTCGGGGCCACTGGTGCTTCCTCGAGAAGATGTTGTAGCTGTTTTCCCTTTGCCGAGCTTCGGAGTATCTTGCGGGCCTTTTTGTTGAACTCGACACTTTGACATCTGATCGTTCCAGTCACTATTTTCTTATACGTTTGCTCAGCGATCCGGAAACGTATAAGAAAATAGTGACTGGAACGATCAGATGTCAAAGTGTCGAGTTCAACAAAAAGGCCCGCAAGATACTCCGAAGCTCGGCAAAGGGAAAACAGCTACAACATCTTCTCGAGGAAGCACCAGTGGCCCCGAGGATGAGAGGACTGCCTAAAGTACACAAGCCCGGAATCCCAATGCGACCGATTACATCGGGTATCGGAAGCGCTCCGCATCGCCTGGCAAAGGTCCTAGCTAGACCGCTAACTCAGTTACTTGGAACGGTTAGTGATTCTCATTTAAAGAATTCCGGTGATTTGCTAAGTCGTCTAAGTGAGCTAGACTTGAGTGGCAAGAAATTTGCTAGTTTTGACGTTAAGGCGCTATTCACCAGTGTCCCTGTAGAAAAGGCGATCATTGCTATTAAGAAGGCCATTCAAAACATCCCAGATGAAAACTTCCCCGTCACTAAGAGTCACTTTATTCAGCTTGTGCAACTGTGTTTAGACTTTCAGGTTTTCTCTTTCAACGGGGAAGAATTTCAACAGATACACGGTCTGGCCATGGGGTCCCCATTAAGCCCAGTGGCGGCATGTCTATACATGGAGATGATGGAGACCGACCATTATTTTAACGTCATGGGAGGTGATGTTGTTTGGTATAGGTATGTTGATGACATCCTGTTAGTTGTGCCAGACAATCTTGATCTTAGTGAAAAGTTAGCTGAGCTGAACGCTGTGGAAAGGAGGATCCAGTTTACATTAGAAGAAGAAACTAACAATACTTTACCTTTCTTAGATGTACATATTGAGAGGACGCCTAGCGGCATCAGATACAAAGTGTATAGGAAAATCACAAACAAAGAGGACTATATTCATTTCTTTTCAGCCCATAGCAGGAGAACGAAATCGGGGGTAGTGATTGGATTCTTCCTCAGAGCGATGAGAATATGTAGTCCCGAAAATCTGAAGGAAGAATGTGATCATATCACTGACGTTTTTAGAGGTTTGAGGTACCCCAGGGCATTTATAATTGAATGCTATAATAAGGCAAAAAGGATCAAGAATAGGACGGGAAACGAAACAAACGGAAAGACAAAGAACGCTATAGTTGTTGTACCCAGGTCACAGAATTGTGAAGCATTATCAAAGATGTTGAAGTGCTCCGATATTCAGATTGTGGAAAAGGCTGGGGAGAAGATTGGTCAGGCTGTAGCAAAAAAGAAAAAGTGTGACCGTAGTGAAACAAGTTTAGTGTATAAAATACCGTGCAAGGGGTGTACACAGCCTTATTTCGGTGAAACGTCGAGAGGGCTTAAGAACAGGTTAATGGAGCACAAGAGAGATTTTAGGAACCACAACATTAACAATGCAATGGTGAAACATGCCGAAAAGTGTGGTAGTTTACCTGATTGGGATCGCACTGAGATCATACGAGATAGGTTAAGTAGGTCCGATAGAAAAACGATTGAATCGTCCCTCATTGAATCTTGTTTGTGTGTAAATTCCAAAGCTGGTGACATACGTTTGGGAAAAAGTTTAGCCGTTCTTTTGGTGCGGAAGCGTCTTGGGATCTCAATCACATGAGGTCATATGAATGTATTTGAAATTAATTTGCTCTGCTGTACGTGCTGTACCTATTTCGTCTCCGTTTTGTATTTTGTGTGTTTTATTTATATATTTGCACACTGATGAAGTGATATCGAAACCGGTTTGTGCAATATATATGTGTTCACATTATCGCTTTTCACAAACGTCAAACTGTCATACCACATTGTGAAAATAGCTGTTTTTAGATAAAACTTTTTCACGAATAACTTTGAACCAGCAAAGATGAAGAGTTGGCAATGGCACTATCGTATTTCTCTCCTTCAGTCGCTTCGAAAAATATATTTTTTACCTGGAAAGGTCAAGGTCAAACTTTGACCTCAGGTCAATGTTACGTGCTGACCCAAATAGGTCATGTTGCAAATCATTCGATGCGTCTCGACAAGACAAACACAATGAAGCCATCCTCAGCGTTTTATCTCTTTCCAATCAAGAGTTATTGGCAAAAAGCTGTTTGTAGCCTCAAATGACCTCGGATGACCTTTCTAGAGGCTATCAGCAAAAAAGACACCCTGGTCGTCACGGGTGGTCCAAATCATTGTGATTCTGAAATATTTGGACTGTTCCTATGCGTACACACTGATCTATGTAGAGGCATTTTCATTTTTCTCCATTGACTCATATGGGAAGGTCACGCCACTACCCTGACCTTAGGTCACGGATAAAACAAATTCGAGATAACCAAATTATAGGTGCCCATTACATCATGCAATCCACCAAGTTTAAAACATCTGACAAACACTGCAGGCTGGAGTCTGGACATAATTGCAAGCTTGTTAGGCATGGTCAGTTAACTTGACCTGGTGACCTGACCTGACGTGACCTGGGGTTAAAAATTTCACACATTGTCCAAAATTGATATACAGCAAGCTACTCCAAGTGGCGTGGCGCTATGCGCCGCGGTTTTTTATTCACAGGCAAAAAACGCGACAGGGTGGTAACATATGCCCCCCTCCCCCCCACTGGGGCGAAGGTAAATGAAAATATTTGACAGCCTGCTTGAAGATGGAGCCAGTTGCTAATGTTTACTGCAGTAAAGGCTGTTCTATGGATGATGGAAAATATTATGGTGCTGTCTTATCCATTTATTTAGATCTATCATCTAAAGAACGCTGGGAATTTGCTAAAAAAGGAAAAAATCGGAAAAAGGAGCCGGACTGCCATAGTTTTCGTGAATATTAATATGATTATCAGTCGATGTATCTGACTCTTTCACAGATGCATTTAACGTTTCGTGCGCCTGTCCGGCCGGCTTCAGCCGCTGTGCCGGCCGCTGTCTGAAGCGACTGGATGTCGCAGTCAACTACATTGAAGCGGAGAGCCAGTGCGCCGCGCTAGGCGCCCACCTGGCCGTGCCCCGCTCCGACGAGGAGAACCAGTGCGCCATCAACGCCTCCCTTGGCAGCCAGGTCTGGCTGGGCCTCACCGACGTCATCACCGAGGGCCAGTTCGTCGGCGCCGACGGCTGCGGCACCGTGCCGTCCACCGGTCCCCGCTGGGCGGACGGACAGCCCAACAACCTCGGAGGAGGGCAACACTACATCGTCCTGTACCCGAGGAAGACCAGTGTCTTGCCGCCTGGCTGGCATGACGACGTGTCAAGTGAACCGGCCCGTCCTCTGTGCCAGTGGTCCTGTCACTGATCCACCGAGAACAAGCGATCGGCGCAAACAACATACATACACGGCATGCCCTGCGCATGCACAATGCAAGCTCACAAACAGCACTAGCACATACACAAACACAAATAGACCATACACATTTACAGCACTAGCACATACACAAACACAAATAGACCATACACATGTACAGCACTAGCACATACACAAACACATATATCATACACATTTACAGCACTAGCACATACACAAACACAAATAGAACATACACATTTACAGCACTAGCACATACACAAACACAAATAGACCTTACACATTTACAACACTAGCACATACACAAACACAAATAGACCATACACATTTACAGCACTAGCATATACACAAACACAAATAGACTATACACATGTACAGCACTAGCACATACACAAACACAAATAGACCATACACATTTACAGCACTAGCACATACACAAACACAAATAGACCATACACATTTACAGCACTAGCACATACACAAACACAAATAGACCATACACATTTACAGCACTAGCACATGCACAAACACAAATACACTGGTGGTCGCAGCCGCTAGCAAAGGGGGGGGGGCAAAGTCACACTCGCGGGACATAACATTTATCCATCACCGGAGGGGGAGGGGGTGATCGGCTAATTTTTTACATCCACGAGGTGCCGCGCAGTTGGCATTACTTATGCTTCATCCATCTCATTCTTGCGTGAAAAATCGTTGAGCTCAATTCAAGGCAAAATCACCAGTTCCATTTCCCGTCCCACGGTGTTTCCACCGGTCGTGCCACTGCACCATGGCGACGGATCGGTGTAGCATATACTGGAAGGTCGGGAACGCGGATTCATGACCTTAGCACGATAAAACAATTCGGAAAAGTACAGATACCTCTTGCTTTGAACAAGCATGTGAAACCCAGAGAGCATTTTCAGACTATGACATTTACTCATATACAGGGTGTCTCAAAAGTTCGTTCACACATTTCCCATGCCAATAAAGCATATAAAAACCGGCCAAAAGTATAAGGTTTTGGTGTCTGTGTGTACACTAGACAAATATGCATGCGTTGACAACTGATTAAGAAGGTTGGAAACCAACCCCTTTGCTGTATCTCCAAAAATATTTGCCCATACCGATTTTTGTTGCTCCGTCAGCTGCCGGAGGCTGATAAAAGGTTACCAGCTTTCAAGCTCTTGCAGGGGAATCCCCTGCAGTTTCTGCGTCGGATTTAGTTTTGACTAGCTCCCCGGCAACATCTGATTTCCCCTGAAAGCCGACAGCTTGCATCGACACCATTCTTGAGTATTTTGTAGGCATTCTCTGGCGCTAACTCCTTCATAAATGACTGGCGCCGACATCCCAAGCGCCATTTTCCTTTTCAAAACGACCCCAGTCCTGAACAAACGGGAAGTGCCAGGAGTAAATTTTTCGCATCATATGGTAGCAGAATGTGTCGGACGTCTGTTTCTCAGACACATTGTGCAAATTTTGCAAATTCCAAGCGCTCGTCATTCCCCATGCCAAGACCTTCGCTTGGTTGCGGAGTGTTTTCCTCGGGAGATGTTCTGCTTTGTAAACGGCCCAAACCTGTCCATCGTGTGGTTTTATCGGGATTTTGTGTTTAAAAGAAAATTATTCGCTGCAGATCTGCCTCTTGAAACTTCGTTAGATAACAATTTACAATAACTGACACTTTTGGAGGGTCAGGTGTCCTTGGCATTGACGATTTTTGTGTTATTGTCCCCAAAAATTCGCGTTATAGATATTATAAAAAAATGAATAAATTATAATTTGTCTTTATTTTACGATGACCTGCACTTTTTTAAAATGGGTAACCTCTGTCTATGACCTTCTTGCCAGTTTTCAATAGTTATGACCGCATTTTCAGCTGCTTTACGGAACACGAGTCTGCTGTCGTGCGAGGGTCGTTCAAAACGCCGTTAGTCTCGCATGGTTTCGTCCTTCAAAAATTTTAGCCACCGTTTTTATGAGATGATCATCATGTTGCACTCATCCTCGCCGACACTTAGCCATGTGTCATTTCCGACTTAACCATTCCCATTACTCCTGAAACAGAGAGTTTCACAACATACCCGACTTTGCAACCTACATTTTCGTGCCTGACCCATGGTCAGAGGTGAACCCTTTTTGTGAGCTCATGAAGGGTCGAATGCACTTGAAAACAATGAGACTGCTTGAGGAAGGTTGTCACCAATGCCCATGCAAAACTTCGACTGTTAATTTCTTGTTGATTCAGAATTATTGGCAAAAAAGCATGGCTGGTACCTGTGAACGAACTTTTGAGACACCCTGTAGTTGTGTGGCGGCGGGAGAGAGTAGGTACACCGACCTTTGGAGACCCCTACAGGTTCCGAGCTTTCAAAATTGGCATCTGATGGCCGCGCGCGACTCCTGCGGGGCTTCGCAACGGCTCTATTGGGGCTCACTCAACCTGCCTAGTCCTACTGCTTAAAAGACTGGCTCTGAGCCCTAAGGACTTCATCAGTCTCTGCCAGCCCCAGGACCCACACCGGCTCATGGGGTCCCGACGTCGAAATATGAGGGAATCTGTGCGGACCATCAAGACGTAAAGTTACCTCGATCAGTACCAACGTATAGGCTGTGCCGGAGTCTGCGTGAGCCCTCTGATCTTCAGAAGCCCACCATGTATGTTTTCACTTCTTAGAGGCCAGTTTATGGCCCTCAGAGACCAGTACAGGGCCTGCAAACTGCAAAGGCCAGTAGTTTCAGACCATCAGAGACCGAGTTGGGCTCTCAGAGGCTAATGCGGGTTCTTACTCACCAGTATAGCGCCTTTTGGGGCGACCAACGGAGCGAGCGAGGGGGTGAGTCTTGCACGTGCGAAATTTCGAGGGGGTACCTCCAACTGACTTGTGCACGGCACTCTACTGACCGGTTTCTAGCGATGTGCCAAATTTGAGCAAAATCGGCCCAGCCGTTCTCGAGATCTGGAAGCGGCACCCTGCACGTGCGCACGTGCAAAATGGGTCCCAACTGACTTGTGCACGGCACCCTACTAACTGGTCCCTAATCGTGTACCAAATTTGAGCGCCATCGGTCCAGCCGTTCTCGAGATCTGGAAACGACCCCTGCACGTGCGCACGTGCAGCAGCACCCCAACTCTGGCACATGGATATGCAGTGCCTAGTGGGTGCCTATCTACATGCCAACTTTCAGCGCAATCGGCCAAGTAGTTACCGAAATATTGCAACAATTACAAAACTGACACCTCCTCGTTTTGCACGTGGCACGTGCATAAGGGGTCACCCACATGCATCGGGAATAGTCCAATACTTGGTAGAAGGAATGAAGCTACCCTACAAAATTTACCGCATGTAAATCGGTCAAGTGGTTGCTGAGATATAAGCCTCGCAAAAGCGTCCGCACGGCCGGCCGGCCGGCCGGCCGGCCGGCCGGCCGCTCATACTCAGAAATTTCCGTTAATCTAAGGAAAGACTACGCTCGCTTCGCTCGCTCCGTAATTACAGGCCAACATGGGGCCATCAGAGGTCAGCGTGGGGCCGTAAAAGACCGGCATGAGCCGTCGTTGGACCCCAGAGGCCAGCAGAAGGCTCTCAAAGGCCAAGATGGGCCCTCCTCAGAGGCCAATGCAGGCCCTTAGAGGTCGGCATCGGGTCTTCAGCAGCCAGTGCGGGGCCCTCAATGGCACCTAAAGGTTCGTCTTGGGACACCAAAGACCGGTGTGAGACCCTCAGACGCCAGTTGGGGCCCCTGAGGCCGGTTAGGGGCATTCATAGGCAAGATGATGTGGGGCCTCAGAGGTCGATGTGGGCTCTTAGCGGTCAACGTGGGTGCTTGACCGCCACTGAAATTCCCTCAGAGGTCAGTGTAGGACGCTCGAAGACCGGAGTGGGAGCAACACTAAAAGCTGGGCGTGGGTTTTTTGAGTCTCGTGACAATCGAATAAGGGCAAGGGTCCCATACACCTATGGGGGCCCATTGGTTGTTTGAGGGGGGCAAATGATATGATGGCCCCCGTTATTGGCCTTGGGGGGGGGGGCATGGCCCTGATGTCATGTGTACACCGCCACTGTGTACAAATTACACAGGCCTCTGAGATTACATACTAGCTCATGCAAACTTTATGCAGGCCCCGGAGGTCCCACACTAATCCTTAAGAAACCAAACCGGCATACGGCGTCACCACCGGGCTTCTAAGGTGCACAGCACCAACCCATGAGGTCTTACTTTAGTGTCGTAGAGCCACGCTCATTTGGCAGGGCCCACCCGCCACTGCCGAAGAGGGTCTCATGCCAGCCATTGCTGGGCCTACGAGAGCCTCAAGTAAACCCACGCTGATATTCCATATAAGATCCGGCCATACTCGTGAGCCGGTGCCAGCGACGCTGACCGCCAAATTGACAGAATGCGAAACTGAGCCCACTCATGAGTGAAATTTACGTCCTTTGATGGCGCAAGAAAGAAAATGAAACATACAAAAAGCTTTTCTAGGACTTTTGTTCGATCTGAAAGGTGGGGCCAAAAGATAGTATGGCCCCACCTTTCAGCACCAAAGGGGGGGGGGGCATGGCCCCCGTGGCCCCCCTGGGACCGCCTATGCACAAATAGACCATACCTACACATTTACCTACAGCACTAACACATACACAAACACAAATAGACCATACACATTTACCTACAGCACACACGGACAACGTGTGCACAATACCAATACATGCACCGCGTATACACATGCAATTACACAGCAAATGAACAGAGCATGCACATACGCAGCACATGTAAACACAAGGAGCGCATGCAGAGAGCTACATGCATGTAATTGTACACACCATACGCAAACGTAAAAGTGCTGAGCGCGGGAGGGAGCTTTGCTGTCACAGATCCACGAAAAAAAAAAAACATACCAACAACATTTTGCCGATTGTTGCAAAGCTGTGACAGTTCTAGCCCTGTTAAGTTGTATGCATGAAGAGCTGACTTGAAAATGTCAGGTATGACAATATTCATCATTTGACTATCTATCTTAACCGCGTAATGAGGCATCACAATAAAGAACGCGACGGGTGGTACCCCTACCCACCGCCTTTCCCAAGCCGAGCGAGGAAGATAAATTATTCAATTTATGAATATCTGTTATGGTTTTTGTCCATCAATCAATGAAATGTGTAAAATCCTATGGTATTAGTTATGTATAAAATAGGTCATTTATCAAATATTTTTTAGCTGGCTAGGGCTGGCTATTAGCTGGCTATTACTGGCTAGGTCGTATTGCTGCCTGTGTTTAAATAAAGACTTCACGTGTTATATTGATACGAGTAGCGAAGACTTGAAACTTGGTGGATATCTGCTGCATAGTCGTGGCCTAAAGAGACCGAAGTTTAGTGATGATCTGAATACAACTTCGGAAGTTGTTTGAATTTTGGTGATGACCGCTTTTTGTGTCACCCTGTAGTATCGAATCTACGCAAACGTATATAGTACCTAAACATGCCTATTCCTTATCCACCGACCAACAGAGCGATGATGTCATCACGGGCTCGCGTTCGTCGATGCTTTGGATCGATAATGATGAGGTAGCCTGGTCAGTCGGCGGTGAGCGTCGGTCGTGACGGGACTGACCTCCAAGTGACCTTATAGTGGCCGCGGCGACTACTCACAGCGCCAGGGCGACAAGAGCGAAGGGAGAAGTGGGAGTGGCACTCTTGAGCTATGGAGAGGCGTTGAGAGATGGCTGAGTTGGAGAGTGGTAAACTGAAAGTTGAGTTTTTTTTTAGTGAGCATCGAGGGAAGTTGGTGTGCTAGCGAACGGAGGTTCGCCTAAATATCAACTGAGTTTATACTTGAAGTAGGTCTATAGTTCAATTGGCATTTTTCGTGCGCCACTGAGACTGAGAGTCGATGAGATGAGAGCTAGCCTAAGTGTTGCCAAGAACTAAGGAGCTTGGACCGAGGATTGACCGCGCTGTGGTGACGCAGGAACCACTGGTAAGCTGATGTGAGTTCTGATCGGCGTCCGTTGGACGCTTATCTCATATTCTATCAGAAATGCTAGGAACTGCTTGTTGCCGCTTTCTTCTTATTTTCCTGTAAACAGAATTGCTAACGTAGGTATACATATTACATATGGAGTAGGTAGCTGTTCATAAATCGCGCGGCTTCGTACCGCCGTTTTTTAGTAGTTACGTCTCATTCTATGCCTTTTTTGCACCAAACTAGTCCTGATTTGATTGAGTACCCTTCCCAGATTTACCATGGAGAAGTACGACCAGCTCGGTGTGGTAGGCGAGGGGTCGTACGGCGTGGTCATCAAATGTCGACACAGGGAGTCGGGAAGGATCGTGGCCATCAAACGCTTTCTGGAGGGTGAGCAGCAAGACGTGCACGTGCGGAAAGTGGCCATGCGCGAGATAAGGACGCTAAGGGTGAGTATTATTGGTGAGATGAAGGATGCATTAGGAAACTTGCCATTGTCACGCGTTTGTAGTACTGTCATATTGACGGCATACCTCACATTCGTTACCTTGTTTCTCACCTTGTTCTTTCTAGGCGTCCACTATTCATAACTCAAATCAAAAAAAGAAAAGAATACGAACCCCACAGTCGAAATATCACCTGAACACATCCACTGAGTACATTTTAAGACCAGGAATCCCTCTTCCGCTGCTTCTAACGTCATACTGCATGTTCACAGCGTCTGAAACACGAGAACCTGGTGAACCTGCTGGAGGTGTTCCGTCAAAAACGACGCCTCTGTCTGGTGTTTGAGTTTGTGGAGAACACAGTGCTGCACCTGCTGGAGGCCAGGGGGGAAGGAGGTCTGCCGCCGGACGTCGTCAGGAGCTACATGCTGCAGCTGCTGAGGGCGCTGCAGTTCTGCCACGCACAATCGGTATGAATGACATCACTGCGCAAGTGGGAAATATTATACTTAGATCTGAATTAATTACAGTTTGATGTCATCGAAGAGAAACGATGCACTTTATAATTTGTTTGAAATGGATGCCTCTCACATGTCCTATTTACATGAGATGCCGCTGGTGTGATGTCTGTACTCTGTCTTTTATGTCTCAATGATGTTTTATCAACCTTCTTCAAAACGGCATAGTTTGACAGCTCCACACCTGCTGGGCTAAGTAGATAAACCTACGACATAAATATTCTTATTACGGTCTGGGAACATGGTCAGTGGCGGCCGAAACATCTTCTTTTCTGCACAGGTCATCCATCGCGACATAAAACCGGAGAACGTCCTGATTTCGGCCGGCGGCGTGGTCAAACTGTGTGACTTCGGCTTCGCGAGACCCCTGGCGGCGCCCGGAGAAAGCTGCACTGACTATGTCGCCACTAGATGGTACCGTGCTCCCGAGCTGCTCGTCGGCGAGACGGCCTATGGCAAGTGAGTTTATCATGCTTTTACTAAGAAATTGTCAAGTGGTTGACTGAGCTTGTGTGTCTTGATGAGGAAGGTTTGTAGCGATTGAAAAACAGGACCAAACATCGAGCCTTGCACGCGCCAAAATCAGCGGTATTGATGTCAACAAAAATATCGGGAAAATTCGTGCTAGTTTGACGTTGCTAACCCGGATGAATGTGATTATGTGAATATACCTTGTAGAGTCTTCATACAGCGTACTTCTGTATTCAGCGGCGATGGCGACAGCGTCACAGTCACAGCCCCACTGCCCTCCCCGACCGAGCTCACCCTGCAGCGTCTGGCACGGTCGGTCACGTGACCGGTCGCGGCCGATCGGGCCGCGCCCTCGACGGGTCATTTAGGGTTACATGCACCACATACCTGTAGGTGGGTTTATTGATTTATATGTATGTTTGTTTGTCTGTGTTTGGCAGGGAGGTGGATATTTGGGCGTCTGGCTGTTTGTTTGCCGAAATGCTCACTGGCGATCCACTCTTTCCCGGCGAGAGTGACGTCGACCAACTGCATCACATTCTGCAGGTCACAGGTAAGGTGACAGGTTAGGTCACAGGCTAGGTCACATAACAAGTCACAGATTTAGTCACCATGTAGAGTTCGTTGGATAGACGTATAGGCCATGCCAATAGCCACGGAGGTTAGTGCTCTCATAATATGTTATTTTTATCGGTCAACCTATTTTTTTTTCAAAAAGAAGACGTGACGTGACGTAAGCCGACGGAAGGAATGCAATGATAAACGTTTTCCGTTCACCTATGATGCAGCATTATTTGGCTTTTGCTATGTTCACCATTTGATTCAAGCCTTCCAAAAAATATGTTTGTATTTAGAATTTGTAACATCTTTTTTTTTGCAGCCAGCCATTGTGATTGGTCATTTCCGCACTAATCTAGAAAATAACTGTTTGAATTATACCACATGTTTTGCTTCGTAGTCCCGTATCAGACTAAATTCAATACACCGACCCCTCAAGGTCACACACACTCCACCGGGCTGTTCACACACAAGGGCTGTTCACCTCACTACCTGTTTTGACGAATGGCCTGTGTACGCTGTGAAGGTAGACCGTGTCGACCGTGATCAATTGTGCATACCCTGCAATTGGGGCGCGATTCCAGTTAGGAAGATCAATACAGCTAGCACAGCGTGCGGCCCTCTCCCTGCCCCTCCCCGTCCGGAGCAAATGATGGTGTGAAAACAGGGTATCAAGCCTTGATGATGATTGCAGGTGACAGCGAGTAATGTATTACAATAGGTATTACATTTATAGCGTGGGGCAGATTGCAGTGACAACTGGCAGCAGTTGATACTTGATAGTATTTTGCTTCACAGCTCAGATAAAAGTACACTTACACTTTATCAGACAATTTTCACTTAATTATCTTAATAATGTGGATAAAACACCCGACAGATAAGAACGATTACCTCCAAACGTTGTCGCTTGGCTAGCTAGACTATCCCGTAAAGCACGGGTGCATTGCGGGTCAGTCTACCTTCCAGTACTTCGTTCCGCTTCAGTTCAGCGCAGATCGGCGGGCCGCAGTTGGAACCAACGGTCGCTGCAGTGAACCGGAACGGAACGTCACCTGTCTCACTGGAGTAACGTGCGAGTCACTGCACGACGACAGTCACGCAGGGATGGCCTCAGTTCAGTTCATTGGGACAGGAGGGCCTCCAAAGGCGGACATTTTAAAACGGATATTTTCAATGGTATATTTGCATCGTTCATATTATGAATGATTGTGGTTACAAATGAAACCAGATTTAGCTTAATTTCAGATGAGGGTATTTCAATTGCATTATATGATGGTCATTGCGGAGTCATGCAGATCATTGCAGGCGAACTTCAAACTAATTGGCTATCAATGCCTCATAAAGTAGGTACTGGAATTTTTGTTTGCGTCAGGTCATTCATTTAGAAACTGCTTTTCACATAAGGCCTTGTTCTTCCCACAGCATTATCACAATATCTTTAGTACCAAATATCTCCTTAGTCTTCCTCGAGTCTCCAATCGACCTGCGTTTTCACACCTACCTACCCCAGGTCTCCGCTGCACTGTGGCTGCTGCAGCTATTACTGCTACTAGGGCAACCAGAGCAAACAGTCAATAGGCCTGACCGAGTGACCCCCATTTGCGGCTCGATTGGCCGACGGTGCCCCCGTTTTTGTTTTATAGCAATGACCGACAGCAAAAGTTGAGGATTTATTTACGTGAATTGTGAATTTGGGTTGGGCTTTGTTTTACCTCCCCATGACCTTGGGATAGACAGACTAATGAAACTAGCGGTATTAAAAAAAACTCAAGTAGAAGAACTATTGGTGTTCCACTAACAGGCAATACACGATGTCTGTTTGCCAGTTCCCGACAGTCGGTACCGGATGTGTTCTTCCGCCTCATCCACGCATTCCCTGTATCGTTTCGCCGATGGATTTCTTTCCGTTTCCGCTCCGACTGAATCTGTGCGCGCCCGGCAGGTCCTCTCTGCCTCGCCCACCAGCTACGTCTAGGTCACGGCGCCGTGGCCCACGGCCTACGTCTCAGGGGCACGGGTCGACCCCTGTTCGGCGAGAAATTCCCCTCCTGGCCGGCGCCGCAGCTGCAGCTACTCGAGGTAGGTCCTGTAGGTCCTGTACCAACTTCGCAGTATTAGATTAGCGGCTGTACTAACTTCGCAGTACAGTACCTATTAGATTAGCGTATATGTGCCAAACTCCCTGCGTTAGCATAGTGGGTGGTTTCAACTGGGACTTATGAGGGCGATCAGAATGGTTGACCCTTCTCATCATTGATTACTGTCTGTGGGCCGAGAATGTCGAGGAGAGTGCAGTCGATCTACACTGTAAAAAAAGTTTAGCATTTGGGGTACTAACGGCTGCTATTCGTAGCACCTTTTAGCGTCAAAAGAACCCTACGACGTATTTACAAAGAAGCATGGTGCTAATACTGTGCTAATGATAGCTAACATTCCCATCAAATATTATAAGTTTAGATCACCTATTCTTCTACTGAGCTTAACGTCTACTTCTGCTAGTACCCAGTCCATCAGTGAGTGCTCTTTCAAGCTGGATTTCTAATTAGAACCATTTTAACCCTCGCACGACCAGGCCATTTCTCATAACACGAACGACCGGGGGGGGGTTGTTACGACCCCCCCCTGGCGTTTCGAAACGGAAGGTCGTAGAGCTTAGCGGAAAAAACCAACGGATTGCTCTCAACGAGATCTCGCGATTGGTGGTATATTTTTTGGTCCTAGGTCAACATTTGACCTACTTTTGACCGGTCAAAGGTCAATTTTTCGGAAAAATAAACTTTTTTCAACTTTCGGCGGCGATTGCGGCAAAACGGTGGGAGATATCGACTTGAAACCTTCACTATCGGGTTCCTTGATCAATTCTCTATCGTTTGGTATGTATTTCGTTTCCCTAGCTCTAAAAATGGCGCGTTGGGAGCGCCGGAAGTCGGCAAGGTCACAGTCGGCGGTAGAAATTCGAAAAATCAAAATTTAAATTTTTGAAATCTGATTGTATTTTTGGATTTGGGAGGTCCATCTGCTCCCTATAGAAGCTAATATTGCTGCATATTCCCATTGAGGTGACAAGAATTAGCAAAATAGTGGTTCGGGCGCTTTTCAAAAATAGTACCGGACGCTGTTCCTCTTGTGACGTCATAGCTCCGTGACCTGACCTGACTCGGTCAAATTTCTTATACCATATGATAGCCAATACTTGCCCCAACATGCATGGGAAGTTTCATCACGATCCATCAACCGATGTCCGTACCACCGGCAGGAAACCTCGGGCGTTGGCACTCAGTTTGTGAAAATCCGGCCGGAGGCTGTACCTCTTATGACGTCATAACTCCGTGACCTGACATGACCCGACCAATTTTTTTCGGCAAAAGATGCGCAAAGGTTGCCCCAGAGGGTATTGAAAATTTCAGCCCGCTACGACAAGCCGTTTAGCGTGCACTTCGAAAAAACCTCAGGGGGGGGGGTTGATACAACCCCCCCCCTAGGCGTTCTAGGGTTAAGTGTTTTAGAAGTTGGTAATGCTGAATATGGTGCTTACGTTAGTATCACAATAGAACCGGACATGCTTACAGAGGAAACAAATTTGAAATTGGCGCCAAAGAAAGTAGCTAAGCCCTGCTTTACAAATCTCTGGGAGTCTTATCACCAGCCCTTTAGCACGTTTTGACGGCGCAGAGCGATATGCGCATGCGCGTGCCAGCTGTTTCCGGCCACGTGTTGCGCCATTTTAGTGGAGTCCGTTGGTCGTGGTGGGAGTGTGTGCACGTGCTCCGGTATATTAAGTGAAATGAAGTGAAGTGCTCCGGGCACATGCCACCGAGTGATATCAGCTATTATCGGTGGAATCCGTCGTGCGTGGCATGGGAGTGCGTGCCCCTGCTCCGGGAGGCAGTGAGGTGGAGGGAAGTGCAGTGCAGCAGTGCAGTGAAGTGAAGTGAAGTGCTCCGGGGCCGGGTGGTACATGAGCATTTGCCACCGACACATGCCACCGACACCGACGTTGATCGACTTTGGTGAGTCTGACACGTTGTATCTTTTGACATTATCTTATATTGTTTAAGTGCTTCATATTCCGACTTTGGCAAATCGCGCTTCTTGGTCTGAAGGAAAGTTGTGTTGTTTGCGAAAATAGCTCCCAACAGAAAAAAAATCTTGGAACTGATCCAGTTTTTTTTTGCTCCAGGCATGGGGCCTGGTCAGTTCTTCCGTCGACTACCACTTACAATGGAGGACAACTACGACAACAACACGGGGTCTCCGGTTCCGTCTATCACTAAACGCCGTCTGGTCGTGGATGAGGTCGAACTTATGGCCATGAACGGAACGTCGGTTCAACGACCCCCCCCCCCGCCTCCCCCAGTCGATCTCGCGTTAATCGTCGGTCACTGCGAGTGTGCAGGTATATGAGCGACCTCTCGTTATTTCCCGTGCGTTTGTTTGTGTATATATTTAATTTGTTTTTCATGCAGATGAAATGAAGTGTTAATAAATGTTCCATTATTTTTTTTTTAATTTTATAATGTGTTGGATGCTTGAAAGATGCACTTACACGGGAATATTGCAGAATGCAAAACACAATCATTGAGACTTGTAGTTATCACTTATCTAGGATATAACCTTTTTTGCACGTCTTTTCGGCCTTACACAATTTCCTTTTTGGTAATCGATTAGTCCTTTTTGCAGTAACTAGTGAAAGTATGTGCTGCTAAAGAAAGCAGTTTTTGCGAACTTTTCATGCAGCAGCTTTAACTAGTATAGATATTCTACTTTCAGCCCCAATGCTTTCGTTAGCATTATTCTACTTGTCGTTGGGTAACAATAGCGCTAAAACGGTTCATATGTGAGTACGGAAGGTACTAACTGCATGCTATTCTTAGCACCTTTTAAAGTTTAGCACCGCTAGGGTACTGAAAATTGGTCTAGCAGGTGTAGGGTACTACATTTAGTACACGGGTGCTAAACAAATATGGGTACTTATATTAGCACCTTGATACTAAACTAGATCTCAGTTAAGTATGAATAAAATGCTTAGCTTAGCACCGCTAGGGTACTGAAAATTAGTCAATTGAAAAGTACCTCTATGGTGCTAAACTTTTTTTACAGTGTAGGACGAAAAAATGGCTTATTGATTTGAACGTTCTTGAAAATCAAGCAGATAGCGATTTTATCATTGGAATCGTTCTTCAAGTATTTATACTGCGTTGAAATTATAGACGATTTCAGTGCTTTAAACCTCTCTTGTCGCCGGCCAAGCTGTGTGACTATGTTAAGTTATGTAAATATATATTTTGTCTGTTGCATAATCAAATAACCACTACGCGTCAAAAATAACCTCCAAACCACACACACCATTTACTATTACTTTGTTTTGCAACTACACACCAGCACGCCGCTCCTTGGCGTGCTAGCCCCGGTTCCAACACGGCTCGATAGTGGCAGTGGCTTTGTTGATACTGCTGTAGCAGCCAGTCAGTTTTATACCAGCTCGTGCCAAACAGCAGTTACTGAGCGCTGCGACTGTGACGCAATCAGTCGTGTTGATGTTCTAGGAATCGTAGCGTATAACGCTGCTATTAGCGTGATTGCACAATGGCAATGCAGACATTTAGGCTGTATGTACAGACCTAAATTACGGTCTTTGCATCGATTTGGGTAATATGTATTTTGCATTGCACTTATGGAAAACATATTTGACAATGCGATGGTCAAGTCAGATAATAGAGCTTGTATACTTTATAAACTTATATGAACAATACTGTAACTTCACTTGTACCCCAAATTCTGTGATAGGTCAGCGAGAAACCTAGGCAACTAAGACAACTAAGATAATCCAAAGTGTCCATTGTCCATCCTTGCAGCGAAAATCGGTGCAACTGTACAGTACATAGATATTTTCGCGGGATTCGAAAGGGAAAACTAAATGTCTTAGTCAAACAATGGATATTGATTGTTTCTCCATGTCGCCAGGCGAATAAGCTTCATTTATCCTGGAGCTATAGTTACATTTTAATGAGAACATCTATTTAAAAAAGGGTTGCTTGCAATCACAAACGTTGGCAATGATTTTGTTTTCCCCTGCCCTGTCTCAATCCCAGGCATGTCTGGTAATGGACCCGGCTCAGCGGCCCGACTGCAGCTCACTACTTCAGCTGGAGTTTTTCACGCAAAACCAGTACGCCGCCACCCACACACAGGAGATTTCCAGGAAAGCGCAACAGGTGATTATAATACTATATAGGAAAATATCAAATATGATATTTATCCCCCATGCACTGAAAGAGACCAATAGGTATAATCAAAGTCGAAGGTGGGTACTAGGTACTAATAAAAATACAATGCAAAGGGAAGGGACTTAAATCGTCCTTAGAAGGCCTAGTGAAATGTGGACGGTGGTCATTTGATTAGTGTAATACCTACTTGGATGGCAGGAGTATTTATATGATATACCTAAAACATTTCCGGTACATATCCACACACACGCACACACAAACCCATGCACACATGCCCGCTCGGACACGGTCAGGAGGCGTTCAAGCGCCAATCCTCCGTGCGGCAGTTACAGTCCCCCACCCTCCATCCTAACTATCTGGCTGCAGAGCTCCTTGTGGAGGTAAAAGAAGGTATAACCATCCCGTTGGTGACCTTCATTCAGGACGTGCGTCTCGTCCACGCAGCTGACTCGCTGGTCGTCGTAATGGAACCACATGTCCCGTCCTACACTGTACACGTCAGACACATAGTGTCCTGAGTGCGTGGCGCCACCGTAGTGGCTGACGACTCCCACCAGCCGATACGTAAAGTCGCCGACCAGGTCGACGGGACGGAGCGACTGATCTTCCTAGATGGCAGGAGTTAACTTTGTTTATTCTCCCCTCCCCCCGCCCAATTCTAGGAGTTCTCTACTTCTGCAGCCCTGCGAAAACTTGGGAATATCACTACTTTGAAGAAGAAAATCGACGACAAGTTCTTCACCGGGAAGGATATCGAAAACAGGTAAGTTGTACGATAAAGTTATTGGCGCTGCATTTTTGGCATCGGATTTATTTGCGAACGACAAACGATACTCAGGTGGAAAATGATCTTTATTTGTGAGTAATCTTATCTAAAACATTTTTTTTTTCATTTACATAATAGGAAGCATATAAGCTCACCTTTAGGCTCCGCAACTAAGCTTTTACTTGGTATGTTGCACAGACAATTCGTAAGAATATCAGTGCTGCTTTTTCTTGAATGTGTCCTTAGTTTACAAATTGATGCTTCTCTAATTTTGATGGTGATTAATCCACAGAAATCCACCGATCCGACCGTCGACTGAAGTCGGCAGAACGACCGGTCACAGTTTGGCTCCGCCCCCGATCCCGCCTATTGGTCGACCGGCCCAGCCAGCGGTGACGTCACACGGCTGGGTCAAGGACGGCCTGGCCGGCTGGAGCATCCTGGGACTGGGAAGGTGAGAAAACGGTGAAATAAACGGTTTGCGACTGGTTAGAATATGATAGGGTGTATGCTATAAATCAGTGAGCATCTTTATTAACATCTGTATTTGCCTACCTATATCATAATAAATATTATGTTCCGATAATTATTTAGTGACGGTTGGAGACTTTAAAAACGTATTTCAAATAAATAATTTAACAAGAGACAAACTACCTACAACAAAAATACTTCAATGTTTCAGAAGCAAGGCAACGGCTTCTGACTCCAAAACGGCCACTTCTGTTCAGCGAGCTCAGAAGAGCGCACTGGTCACTGCTGGTGACGTCACTGGAGGTATGACGTCATTGGTGGCAAACCCGAGGCCCACATTGGCCGAGATTATACAGCAGCGTCGTCAAGCAGAGGACCCACGTGTAACGCTGCCTTCGCTACAGCGAACAGGTAAATGCTATCGGCAGAGGCATTTCGGTTTAATTTTTCTTTGAAAAAAATGATAATGGGGAATTTTAGCGTGTTTATTATCAATTATACCCAGGACGGGATGTAGGGCAAAATCAGGTAGTGGGTCCATGATGTCATTTGCGTCAAGCCCTGCTTGGCGGAGCAGTCGGGCCCACAGCAATCCATTTGGACAACCGACAATATAAAAAAGGATTCCGGACATTGCAACATCTATATCTCGGTACATTTGTTAATTCATCTGGAATCATCGTAGAAATGGCTGGGATTTTTCTTCTCTTTCAGTTCCGCCTAACTCGTCAAACGTCAGCCACCGGGTATCTACCGTGTCTCCTATGGCGTCATCAAAAACGTCACACGTGCGATTGGGGAGTTCAGTGGCGCGGACAGATGGGCAGGACAGCAGAGTCTTAGCGGTGAGGAGAGAGAGAGAGAGAGAGAGAGAGAGAGAGAGAGAGAGAGAGAGAGAGAGAGAGAGAGAGAGAGAGAGATAGATAGATAGAGAGAGAGAGAGAGGGAGGGAGGGAGGGAGAGAGAGAGAGAGAGGGAGAGAGAGATAGAGAGAGAGAGAGAGAGAGAGAGAGAGAGAGAGAGAGAGAGAGAGAGAGAGAGAGAGAGAGAGAGAGGGCAAGCACCCCTACACAGACTGACTGACAGACCGTACAGAGAGGCAGATAGTCTGACAGACCTAGCTCGCTGCTTAGATATCTCTTACAACGTTTTCTTTGCATTTTTGAAACACTAAAATTATCATTACGAGATCTGTCGATAAATAAATAGAAATAGACCTTCAGCTATTCGCCTGCCGTTTTACCGCGAAATGCACAGATTTAGATCTGTAAAGAGTCTGTAGCGTCTCTGAAGAGGAGTCACACTCAGAGGCGACAAAGCGCACGAACGTGACGCAACGGTTGATCCAGTTGGCTAGTCGATGGCCTGGCCTCGCGACATACTAGCGCCATCCACCAGCCAGCCACCGACTGCAAATCGGGCCTTTCGACACGCTCTGCTGAACACGCCCGAACCCAGCTCGTGCGAACGAACGCAGCGTGACGCATGACGTCACGCGTGACAGGGTCACGTGACCCGGTGTGACGAGTGACGCGTTGGCACGGGCGGCCTAGACGAGGTTGGGTTATGGGGGGGGGGGAGGGGTGTCATGACGGCAAGTGGAGACGAGCAATGCTCGTCGAGCTATAGCTAATGGCACTGACGGGTGTGCATGGTTTGACCTAGTGACAGTACTTGACTCAGGCCAGATCAGGATTGGCTGGGGTCCAACTGGAACTGATATATAAAATGTGTGTCTCAATGACATGTATGTATAAAGGCCTGGCTACACTATGCGTTTTCTTCGTGCGTTTTTTGCGTGTTTGCGTGTTTTGCGTGATATCGTTCTAGAAAAAAGAACGATATTACGTTTTTGTGATGTTTTTCACCTTAAATTTTAGTTACATAAGAGTTATATTAGCTTTTGTACATAACCAAAGTAGAAATTATATTGTTTATAACTTTTTTCCTAGAACGATATTACGCAAAACACGCAAACCTGCAAAAACGCACGCAGAAAACGCATAGTGTAGCCAGGCCTTAAGAGAACGCGTAAGTTGTTCATTTTTGTGGCAATAAGATATAAATTTCTCATGTTCTATGCAGGGTTGTATATCAATCAAGTCGATTGAATTGATTGATTTGATTCAACGCGTATTTTGAGTTGATTGGATTGAGTCGATTGACTTTTCGAGATTACTGGTTGACTGACTCGTTTGACTTTAGCGACTGGTTGACTGATTTGATTCCCGAAAATTAGAGTGACTCGTATGATTGAGTCGATTGAATGGAAAGTCCAAATAAGTTTTAGTTGACGAAAAATAATGACACCAATTGATGACATCAAAGATCACAAAACTACACTGAAAACTGCTTGTCATCACAACTGCAATATGGGGTAGACGGCCAAATAAAGAACAGGGCCTAAACATGAACAGCCAACTTTGACTTTCAACTGCAATAATAGAAAAACACAATTCTAACGAATAGTGTTTGTCCTTTCAAACAACCTGCGGTTACCTAACTGCTCCAATCCTGGTGATAGAACCTGGCGATGCACCTACCTACCTTTCTGCACTCAGCAGGAAACGTTTTTTTTTTTAATCCAGATGATAAAGTGCAAGGCCCTATATACTAATAAAGTGTGATTAATTAATAATTCACATCTCCACATCTCCTCAGAAACAACCCACTGAACTCTATAAATATCTGAAACCCCTACAAACTACAAAAATAACTAAAACAAAAGCGCCGTTTTCGTCTCGCTAATTACGTTTACGTCCCTAATTAATAGCTAATTTGCTGCATTGTTTAACTTGCAGCAGAACGTTTGTTGATCCTTTTCTCCTGAGAGCCTAAGCATAACATATTAAACATGCTTCATTTTCCTTAAAATATTTTACCGAATATTATTAAGTGGTTTTATTTCAAATGAAATAATAATTAAAACGAAATTGGTGTTGTACAACCGATTTATTTTATGATGATCTACCATACTGCATGATAATCAATGACGTCATCTTACCAAAAAATCAAAAGACATAGAATAAGGATTTATAAAAGCTTAGCATACTTATTGGCAAAACGTTTTCTTTGTTTTTTTTTTCGCAGTCGCACCGTGCCGTTTTCGCGTTTTAATTTTCCTTGTTCCTTATCCTACTTCCTTTGTCCTTAACTTATCCTGTGGTTCCAGAGTCCCTGTCCTCTCCATTTCCTTTTAAATATACTTTTAATCCTCATCCCTATCCCCAGTCCTAACAGTTTCAAATTGTATTGCAATAAAATGTTTTGAATTCTTCACATATAACCTATCTACCTTCGTTGGTACTGTTGGTAGCCAGTGACACATCTAGGCAGGTAAGTAGGTACCTACCTGCTTTCCTGCTGTCTTCATAAAGCATACGTAATGAAGTTGTCAAATTTGTAGCACATTTTCAACACTTTCATATGGTGTCAGTGTGGCATGAAACCTAGCTCGGTTCATTATGTTCAGGGTTCAATTCAGAAGAGCTCAGCATAACTCACATAAGAGACAGACAGGGGCTTTACATGGGGTAGATGGCCTGATGACTTAGCTGGAATATGGCCAAAATTAAATTGACAACTTTTAGGTGAAAGGTGGTGATTTGGGTTAAGGGGCGAGTCAACTATTGGGTTATTTTGCACCCATTAAATGAAACTTCTGCTCCAATTCTACCCATTGAACCTCAATATCACCTGTCCATCACTAGGTATCCTTCCTTATTACATAGAAACTTTGAATGGCATGGCAATTTATAATTTTAAATGACAATATTTTTATGTTTCTTCTGTAGGTAGGTAGGTAGGTAGGTAGGTACACCAGACTGCTATGGACACTTTTCCAAGTTGGTGGGGCAAAAAACCTAATGTATGTCTTGGTTTGAGTCGTTTGATTGAGTTGATTGATTCCTTTCATTGTCGCGTTTGAGTCGATTGAATCAATTCCCGAAAACTGCTCTGACTTGATTGATTTGATTGGTTTCCCAAATTTGTCGTGATTGAATTGATTGCTATTGATTGAGTCGTATACAACCCTGGTTCTATGGCTTTTAACATGCATAATGATGATTGTCAGTCACCAGCTTCTATTTCTTGGACGTATTCCGTCATTTCAAGTGCAATAAATTACGCTCATAAGTTTGCATAGGTGATGCACATTTTAAACATAAATGTATTTCCGTTTTCAGAGACTATCGTCGGGATCTTCTTCCAGTCTACCGCGCGTCTGATCAATAGCCTATCGACGGCAGTACTGGCTCTTCTAGGGTTCTGCAAAGAATTCCGCGAGATCAACGAAAGGATAATAGTGAGCGAAAACTTATCCTATCGGACACATAACGAGATGGGAGATAAAAATGAGCGAAGGCTCATCCCATAAAATCCATGAGAGGATGAACTGCAAACTAAGGATGAGTGAGTGCTTGTCCGATGAGATATATGTGAGAGAATGAGCTACAGGAAGGAGGATGAATGATTAGGTATTCATCCACTCTGTATAGTAAGAACTAAGAAGGAAAGCGTGCGGTGTTTTTCCTACAACTATGTGCCTTCGGCGAATTACTCCTACATGTCTTTTTGAAGATGCTATAATTGCGTCGTGTATATTCAATTACCGTATGATGTAGTGAGCTTGCACATAATTTATTTGTGTAAAATAAATGGAGTGCTGGTGTTCAAACACAGCAAAATGGCAACGATGGACGAGATGGTCGAAGGATGACGAAGAAGCGCAACGTTCGAGTGATCGAAAAAGGGACGATGGGACCAGTGCATTGTAGAGTTTAGTGGACCAGTGTTAGGCGCCGTCAACGTTAGTGAGTATCGGGCAAAGGGTATAGGCTAGAGTTTAAATGATTTCGTTCAATAGAAATGGAACATGTAATAGATTAGCAACGATTGTAATTTAACCTAGCTAATGGCCGGTTTCCCAAACCGCACACGAAGCCAAGAATCTCAGCAGGCGCCATCCATCCCACTTCCGCCAGTTTTTGATGAGCACCGGACCAGAACGAACGGTCAGCTCCCGTGGCTCCTCCGTTCAGGAGATCCCACCGTAACGGTGAGACAGTGATGTGCAGAATTTCAGCGTCATTTTTCGGGTCGATTTGTCCACGGTAGCGGTTGGCTGGCAGAGTGAGAAGGCCTCCGGAGGTGGGAGAGTCCGGAGTAGGTAGCCATCAGTGGACGTCTGGAGGTGGTGAGCGGTTGGAGGATTGTCGGGGTGAGGAGAAGCACTCTGGTGATTGCGGTGTTTGGGTATATTTTGTGGTAGATTTGTGGTAGGTCAAGCGGTAATTGAGGTGAGTTGTAATGGTGGGTGGTTGTAAAATTAGTGAGCTGTGACGATCTGTGATTGTGATCTTCAGGACTACCCCATCCTTAATCACCACACCGCACGGCAGCCGGTAAAGACTAAATCAGTTATCAGTAGGAGCATACTACTCGTCCCTAGTCCCGAGTGACCGTTTGAACGATTGGATGGCCTGCCCATTGCACGCCTGTATCACGGGACGGGGTCGACCGCTGCGGTGTAACAGCCGGTGAATTCTAGTAAGCCTAATGTCTTACGAACCCTTAGTCTGACCCTGAAACGGTACTACCTTTTGGTATTAGACCAAAAGACCAAAAATTGGTATTAAAGCTCTTTTGGTATTAGACAAAACGAGTCTGTCCAAAGAAGACGTCGGTTTGAACATTTTCCTTATTCAAGTTTATATTGCCACGTTGCCAGTTTATATTTCTTATCTGTCACTTATTATGTGATGTCCGAACTATTGGCCGTAATTACCTAGTTGAACGTTTTTTTTTTTTTACCAACTGTTTAGGAGTTGGATCGTTCATCCTAAAATTTACTGGACCTCATTGAAAATTGCTGTTGGAAAAAGGATGCAATGATGCAATCGCAATGATTTACATAGGTAGGTATGGGCGGGCACGCTGCTAATTTTGCTAATCTTTTTCCCTTTTCAGGTGCTCAAAGGAGTTCATCGTCCTTTTATAACGAGCTGTTCTAGATTGTTCATCTTATGCCCACAAAGGTTCAAGATAGCTTATAAGAAGTTCTTTAAAAGCACCGAAGAGTAAAACTCTTTGTCATTTCAAAGCAATGGCATCAGAAGCATGGAGGAACGGCAAGTTAGTGACACCTCTCTTCCTATTCCTTCTCTTTCATTTGCAAATAAGTGTCATATCAGCCAAGTGTAGACACGATTCACACGTCCTCAAAAGCGATTCTCTCGCTTTACATTCATTACAACTTGACACCACCTTTCCCGGAGTTCGTTCTTCCGCTAAATCTGCAGCTCTACCCGCCCTGACCCAATCGCCCGAGGGCATTTCTCGTTGGCGTCGAGCTCTCTCAGGACCCGACCTCAGCGCGGCTGCCTCCGGCGGCGGCTATGGAGGATACGGCGGAGGAGGGTACGGCTACAACTCCTGCGATTGTTCCGGTTATGACCTGATCGGGCTGATCGCCGGTGGCGCCGCCCTAGCGGCGGTCGCCACGTTTCTCATTAATCAGCTGATTAATGGCGGCGGCGGCCGGGCGCTCGGTTTAAACTGGCTGCCAGATGGAGTTGTGAAGATAATGGCCGAAATGGTGCCGCAGCCGACCGAGATGTTTGCCCTGAAGGCGGTCAATCGGACCTGTGACGTCATCAGTGATATGGAGCGGAGGCAGATCAGTGTGGTGGAGAACAGGGAAGGAGGTGAGTAGAGTGACGGGACAGTGTTCTAAAATGCTGCTCACAGCTGCTGAGGGATTTTGGATGCGATACCGTCAGTGTTGCATTTGTTGTACTAACAGATGATGAGTCTCTGTCTCTCTTCCCCTCTCTTTCTCTCCCTCCTCTTGGCGTCTGTCTGTCCTTCCTCTCGTCGGTTCGTCTGTCCGTCCGTCCGTTTTTCCGTCCGTCCGTCCGTCCGTCCGTCCGTCCGTCCGTCCGTCCGTCTGTCTGACCGTTCGTCTGTCTGTCAACTGAATCCTTGTGCGATTTTTTGTTGTTGTTCCTCTTCCCTTTTTATTTATCTCTTTCTTCCTCCCCCGGCTGTTTTTTTTTGTGGTTCGTGGGAACGCATTTCTGTCGGCCGATACGTTCGAAACATTTACGCCGTTGCAGTGACCTGACATTTATAATTTTCGCACGTGTGGGAAAAGTCCCGTATTCATTCTCAAGCCATTATCCATTATATAACCGGTTGTTTCACGCTCTTGAACATCAGGATCGTTGCTTGTAACTCAATGTGTAGGCCTTCTCTTGCTATAATTGTAGTGATTGATTACCGTCCCGTTCCGTGTCACTGCGCAGTGCGCAATTACAGATTACAATAGCAAGTTATTTTATACGCCATAAATAGCAATTTAAAACTTACCTGTAAGCAACCCAAACGTTTCAGCACGCATGGCATGACATCTAATTCTTTATTATCTGACCTGTCCCATCTGATTCCAGAGTCCAGAGACGGCGACTGCGAGTGTTTCCCAGGGATAGCAGGGGCTCTGGCCGGTTTCGCCGCGCTAGGAGCCCTCATCGCCTTCGCCCTGGCCCAGGTCATAGCCAATGGAGGTGGAGGTCGCTCGCTGGATAGCGAATATAACGCAGGTGAGTCGATATAGCCGATAACAATTAAGATTTAAACAGTTCATTTCACACTCATGTAAGATGCATGCTGCTACATCGGACAGCCAGGAGTGCGTGTGGTAATTGCAAGTCGGTACTAGAACATGAATATCTACGATAATTCTATATTTTTCTTTCGACAGACGTAGAGACGTGCTCGGTAAGCACTATCCCGTTATTCCGGAGCTGATGTTGCGCCTATTTTCGCCATATTCCAGAGGGCGAGTTTGTTCCCGGTGGATTGGCGCTGGCGGGCGCCATGTTGGCGACTCTGGTCTCTGAGGACACCAGCTGTCTGCCCCACCAGCTGTGCCGGCTCAACAGCCGCGCGCAGCGAGCTGGCTACCCCTACAGCTACGTGGTGCGCGTGGCCAGGTCAGGTCACGGCGCAGCGGCGGACCCAGGGAGCGGGGAAGGGGCGAAACTAGGTCACTGTGCATGGGCGGAACCAAGGTGTGGACTGTGTGCGGAAGGGAAGTCGGGTCAAGGCGCAGGAGCGGAGCCAGGGGGAATTGGGGAGCCGGGTCAAGGTGCAGGGGTGCAGACGGGGACAGGTCATGCCACAGGGGCGGAGCAAGACGTGGGTATAGGGCCAGGGGAGTAGTAAACTAATCTTGGAGCCAGGGCAGGGCGAATTCAGGTGAGGAAGTTGAGCTAAGTCAAAGGTCACAACAGAGGCAGTGTCAGGATGCAGCACGGCGAGGCGTAACTCACGAGGGAAGAGGGAAGTGTTCGTGGCAGAGCCCGTATTAGGCAAAGCTTATTGAACGTAGCCTGATCTCGACCAATCAATTCGTAAATATTGCTGTATGCTTTTCACGCCTTACGATCGGAAATGTTTGTTTTCAATTTCATCACTTACCCAGCTCCGTGTTATAATATTCTTTCTATGTGTTTGCAGTCTGCCGCTGTCGTGGGTACTGATGAAGACTACCGGAGAGCCAATGACGAGTCTCTGCGCTGGTATGACGTCACTGGCGACCAATGGACGCAGTTGTGACGTCAGTTTTCCGCGCTGCGCCTTCAGCTAGTGCCTCCACTTTGATGATCCATGATGTTATCCTTTGTTACGGATGCGACGACATCGCAAAGAACGCATCGGTGATATCTATAGCTGAGCGGCATTGCTATTAACTCAAACTTTTGCTTCGTCTTCGTTTCCCATAAAGTTGAAAGCATGGACGAATGGTTGTTGCCCATGCTTTTATTTCTACAAATGTCGCGTCTTACTAATTCCGTGCTGACTTGAGACGGGATCTAAAGACTAACGCTACATGCAACCGAATATTCGCTTATCGGCATGTAACCTTGAACTTTAAACGTTTATGTATCACAATTATTCGAAGTGATACATTGGCATTACCACTTACCAGGTAGCCGTAGCAAATATTTTTTTTCGCAGTGCCTTTCCTGATCGCATTTTAGAAGCAACCTGTGGCCCTGTATCGGTATTAGCGTTGGCATTATTTTTCATTGTGCAGAGTGGATTGTAACATGTTACTACGTTTTGATGCAGATATTAGCGTCATATTGTTTGTTTGTGTGGGTCTGTTTATTGCTTTTTTTATTTCAAAGGCGGTATTTATTGCCACGACGTAACGTGACTACCACTGACCTATTGAGTATTGACTGTTGTAGTCCCAGTTTAAATGCTGTAAGAGTGCCCAAATAAACGTGCAATAAATACATACGCCTTAGTAACTGTGCAAGCGTGGCGGCGGCCATTACGAAGACTTCACAAAAGTCAACGTTTTACGTTTACGTTTTACGTGGCAGTGACTGATGATCGATATTCGATACGGTGGCTCAGGCTGTCAAGGTGAAAACTAAATAGGAAAGAAATGACACTCGTGCTCCGACACCGTAAGAACGGTTGTGGTCGTGCTAGGTCATTGGAAGGTCAGCAGACATGTAGTTTTTTTTTGTCGGTAGTTGGTCGGCAGGAACATTTAATCAAGACATTTTCGAATGGGAGAGTAAACAAAAACATTTTGATGCTCATCTCAAATGCGCGCACTTAATTCAATCATACTATTCAAATTTATTCATTTAGGCCAAAATCGCCAAAGGGCAGGTCATGGACGACGACAAAGTATTCGATTTAGTTTCAGGTATTGTACATCATGTAATTTTTCAGTAGCACCAAATCCACCAACAACGTTGAGTCTCCCGTCTCAGTCCATCAATTGAGTCTAATTACAAATAAAATGCATCTGAGTTAACAAGTATTTGCACAACAATGAATTTGGCGGTCACGACTTTTTAGTGTGTTGTGGCGCGTTGCTTGGAAACGTGACGCACTTTTGTATGTGTGGGAAATGATTTATTTTTAAGGTGTTTTAGGAATTTTTGCTCGATTTCTTGTGAAAATTAATTCACGAAACAAATGAATAGCTGAGCTTGTGCTCTTTTCCTTAGCATCATGTAACAACAGTGAGTTTTGATTTGAGCTCTGAACTCAAACAAACTGGAACGTCTCAGTCTTAGGTCGAAGTTCAGGCCCTAATTTTGGTTTATTTCAATTTCATGCTGGAAACAATTTTCTGAGCATCGTTTTTATAGGTGTGTAACTTGAATGTCATATGATTAAGCTATCAAAATTGGGAAGCAAAAGCTCCTTTACCCCAACCTGAACCCCCGACTGGAAAAAATGCACGCTTTCGTCGAGAACTCGAGCGTAGTTGGGCGTTTGCGCCGAAAATTTTCGGCGTACTTCGGCGTAAATCGACGGCTTGCGCCGAAATTTTCGGCGTACTTCGGCGTAAATCGCGAAAAAAACCGTCAGGGGGGTGGCACCAACCCCCCTCGGCCGGCGAGGATTAAATGTCTTCGGGAGTTAAACATCTTAAATATCACTTATCTTGTCTCGTGTTCGTCTCAGGGTATTTAAGTCATGTTCAGTGAACCTGATTGTGACTCTCCCACGGCGGGAACAGTTCACCGGTCGAGAGTGAGGTTATGGATTGTCGGATTCCCTAGTTCAGATAACGTATGCTATCATGTGCATATTGACCGTTGTGATTCCTGTATTTCCGGCGTGTGGTTTGCGAGCGGACGCTGGCAATCGGTCCCGCGTGGCCTGGTATCTGCCCGATCCCATCGGCCGTGCTTGCACCACGCCTGTTGGTTGAAGGCCCCGTCAGGCGTCAGTCACCGGTTGGGCACTACTGCTGATCAGAGCCGGGCAACAAAATAAAGGTTACATTATGGAACATGCCAGTGAGTTTGTGAGTCAGGAGATTTTGTGATAGCGAACGCTGGTGCTCGGTCCCGCATGGCCTGCTGATGTCTATTGTCTGCCCGATCCCGTCGACCGCGCCAACAACCGTCTGTAGACAGTAGTCACTGGAAGACAGCCACACACACACGCCAGCCCCCCCCCCCTCGACGAAAAGTGCGTGGCTACAGCCTGCAGCCATCAGTAAGCCTTGAAAATTTTTGGCGCATGAAGCATGGCTTGGTAAGATAATTTCGGCGCATAAACCCTTGCGCCGAAATTTCGGCGCATCACCTCCGCCGAGAACTTCAGCGTAGTGGAGGCATTTTTTCCAGTCGGGCCTGAACCCTGCTGGCATCAAAGCATCAATTATGATTTATGATTAGCAAAGAGTTGTTAGCTTAAAAACTGACAACTTTGACTAGCTATGCATATAATCCATTGTCAATTTTAGCATGTTTTCAATGTTCTTATCGGTATTGATGTTTTGAGAAATCACACTGCATTTAACATTCCAGGAAAATGGCAGTGATGCATAAGTTCCAGCAAATGGGCACATTTGCGGGTGTGAATTTGGAAAGAAGACATTCAGGTACATTGATAACAAATTGCTCATTTTGCTGGTGTGCAAGCCTTTTAGTTTTGTGTAGCAATATTGTATTCCTTTTGTGCATAATGATAATTCATATGAGACCTTTTTTCCTGTCTAATATTGATATAAGTAAAAACATTTTTATATGAATGTTTATGGTAAGTAATTGAATAAATCAAATCTGTCATTGGCTGTGTCCCCCAGACTCTGCACCCTCATCTGCCACATCAGAGACTCCCCTGCCAGCCGGCATCTGCACCACTCACGCGGCTGCTCTCAATGGGGAAAAGCAGCACCTTCAGAAGCTGGTGGCTGGTGAGTACAGACTGCTAGAACAGAGGCCCATGCTGACAAAGCCACAGCTTTGTTGGTCTGACTTATTGTATCCAGGTGTATATGGATGTTTCTGTTTATTTATTTCTACATGGCTCATTTTGGGCAGGGGTGTATTGTTTGATGAAGTTTATAGTGAATAGATGCTTTTACATCAACAAGTATTTTCTTTCATTTAGTAGGTATGCACTTAGATACACAAGGAAATAATATACAAATCAGATCCAAGGACCAAATACTGCTCAAAAACTCCATGACACATCCTGAACCTTGCCACCTCTAGTTTAAATGCCTGGTTTACCCTCCCTCATATGCTCTCTACCCTGATCATGATCTCTAGTCTAACTGCTCCCCCCCCCCATTCCACAGACTCTCTACTATATCTGACCACTCTCTCAACTCTCTAGGCTCATTCTCTCCCCCTATTCCATAGACTCGCTACACCTCACAGTGGACCGGTTCGGCCGCTCGGCGCTGGCGTTCGCCGTGATGGGGAATCAGCCTGAGTGTGTGGACCTGCTGCTGAGGGCCGGGCTGTCGGCTGACGCTGCCGACCACGCGGGCCGGTCGGCGGTGCACGGCGCCGCACACAGGGTCAGTGGGAGCTCTGCTATGGCGAGAAGTGAGGTGTCAGTTCAGTTATATACAAACTGAGACCGCATTTAATTCCAAGCTACGCTTTATTGAGCTCAGCTTAATGCAAATATGGGAATATTTAGTCACGGGAAAAGGAAGGAAAATTGGTGTGCGTGATTGTCGATCTAGATTACGACAATGTTGATGGAAGATATGTTTTGAGTGCTCTTGCGAATATGGCATGTTGATTGAATGCTGATCTGATACCGATAATCTTGATTCAACACTGATGCGATATCAAAGATAAAACTGAGTAGATGAGGTTTCTTGTGACATGCCTCGCAGGGCTATTACACCTGCTTGAAGCTGCTAGTTCAGAGGTCCAGCAATCCTGCATTGCCAGATCAGGACAAGGTGACCCCATGTCATCTGGCAACTCAGCGTGGCAACAACAAATGTCTGCCGCTTCTGCTCAAACACCTGAGCAGTGAGGCGCTCAACGCTGAGGATTGTAATAAGGTTAGTGCTCACTGACTGCTGAGAAATAAAAGATGACTAATCAGGCCCAAAACTGGGCAGTTCAAATTGAACCGCTTCAAAATGCAATTATAAACTGGGGCCGGACTCCGTTTGAACTCTGTTTTCTGACTCATCAACTCGGTCGAGTTGATACGACAATAGGGCATTTGAAGGGACTGATTACATGCGTCTCGTTTTATATGTGCATTTTTTATACAGTCGCTAACATTAGGCTAAGGAGACGTGATTTAACCTACGATGTTGATGTTATCGGCAGTAACTGGCAGTTATCGGAAGCTGAGACGTGCCAAGTATTTCGGAGGACAGCTTGATGATTAGCAGCGATGACCGATGATCTCACATGCACGTTACCCTGAGAATAAACCACAGCCTTAGCTCCCCTAACCCTTTTTTTCTCTCTCTCTCTCTCGCTCTCTCTCTCTCTCTCCCTCCTCTCTCCTCTCTCTCCCCTTCTCTCCTCTCCTCTCTCTCTCTCGCTCTCTCTCCCTCTCTCTCTCTCCCTCTCTCTCTCTCCCCCCCTCTCTCTCTCCCTGCCCTCTCTCCAGCGCACCCCTCTGCACTGGGCGGCGGCCGCCGGCGCG